>NW_028274809.1:65612053-65914642 GCF_037043125.1 Eumetopias jubatus | reverse complement strand
CTCCAGAGTGGGAAATTTGACTGGGTAATCAAAATTAATGTCACCAACCAGGACAGATGGACACTGTGTGCTTCCAGAGGATATCCTAAGGACAAGGCATTACTTATATAGGATTATGGCCAGGTATGCTCAATGTAAATCTAATCATGAAGAGCTATCAGACTATCCCCAAATGAGGAACAACTCTACAATAAAGAAAAGGGCTGGATGACTGTATCCTTCAGACATGGCTGTGTTACAAAAGACAGAGAAAGGTTGTGGGAATTGCCCCAGCTTTAAACAAGACTAAAGAGGCATGACAAGCAATGCAGTCCCCGATTCCAGAGTGGAACCGGATTGGAGGAAAAGGATGCTAAGGGATAGAGGACATTATGGCACCAACTGGCAGTAGAGTGGGACATTAAAATTCTTGTGTCGATGTTAAATTTACTCAAGCTCACGACTGTACTGTGATTGGAGAAGGATTTCCATTCTTGGGAAATACACAAGAAAGTACTTAGGAGAACAGGGGCATGTATAATATATGCAACTTAGTCTCAAAATGCTCAGAAAAAAAATTCTATGTATGGGTATGAGTATATAAGTGTGTATGCATCAACGTATATATAAACATAGTAACTGCACAGAGAAGGCACACAGGATGGAGCCTTGAGGTAAGACAATGGCAATATTTTTATATCTGAGTAAACGGCAGGTGGGTAGTCTCTGTACTTTTCCTATTCGTGCAACTTCTGTAAGTCTGACAAGATTTCCAAATGAAAAGTTAAGTCAACCAAAAAAGAAAAAAAAGTTCTCTTTTTGTGAAAAAAAAAAACAATTTGTACTGGAGCTAAAATAATGAATATTTGACATTTTAAGAAATCTATGACAACAATGACAAAAACGTACAAAAAGATGTGACACTATAACTTAGAGTTATGTGTTTAGCGCAGAGAAGTGCTAGCAGGGTCCAGACACACCCTGCTTGTAACATTTCTTCCTTTTGCCTCTTTGTGGGGCATATGTTCAATCATTTTAACTTTGCTCTTGGGTGTTCTTAAAATCCTGGACTTTCCCAATTCCTAAATTCCCCTCCAAATGTCCTCTGCAATTTGTGACTTAAGTCAATGTGAAAAATTGGTCAGACGTTTTTCAAGAAATTATATGTCGGGGAGAAGTTTTTATTCATTAACTAGAGCAATTTCAAGTATTTAACTTAAACCATTTGAAAAGAGCATTTATATAACTGCTTAGCATTTTAGCACATTTTTTTTTCCTTCAAAGTTTTTAAACTTAGTTTTTCAAAGAAAGTTTAATCTCTAACTGGGGAGCAGAACCTCTTACCCTGGCCCATTAAAAGTGAGGATACTACTCCTCCTCAGCTCTGTTTGTGATTAAAAAAAAAAAAAATTTTTTTTTTTAACTTCTTACATCATTTACCCATTAAAAATAAAAGTAGCCTGCCTTTGGGGGAAACTGAAATAGTAATTACCTTCTTAAAATACCCTTATTTTTTTTTTTAAACAGAGTTTCTTTTATGTTGCCAAAACAATTTGTTTGAAGAAAGATAAAAATAACATGCACACTATTTGAAAACAGTTTGGTTTAAAGATTGCCATAGCTTCTAAGGTTATACCACTCGGAAGGAAGACATTTAGAACCTGCTCATTACTCAGCTTTCATTTATGGGATCAAATTGCTTTTGTGGGCATGGTGCCAGATTCATTTATGTGCACTGTAAGGCAGATTGTAGAGTGAAGCATTTTTCTAGAAAACATCTGGTTCTTAAGAAGAGTATTAAAAGGTGGGTAGCACTTTTTTCCGCCCATAACTATGATTTATTATGTTACAGTAACCCCCCTCTAATCTGGCAGGCAGACTTCCAGCAACCACAACCAGGAACCTGGAAGTAAGTGAAAAATACTTCAGAGCCCAAGGAAAACAGAGGCCCCCAAATTCCATGCATATGAAGGAGTGGTACTGCATTTAGGTCAAAGTCCATTTTATTTATTACAAAATTATTGGAGCCAATTAGCATAAGGGCTCCCGAGGCCACCTTTATATGTCATACCTCTTTTCTGCAGTTTTTTGGTTCCGATATTCTCCTTAGAAAAATCACACCTCCCTGCAAACTCTAATTCTTCTAAACGCCCCTGGACCCTCACCCTTTTCCTACTCCAGTTTTCCCCTCTTCTCTTTCTTATATCTTCAATATCTGTTGGCTTTCAATATTCCAAGATGCTCAAGTAGCTCCTATCTTAGAAAACAGAAAAACAAAGCAAGACACTGGTCAGTCATGTCATATGGCTCTGCAGCCAGCGCGCCCCCAATCCCTTACCCTCAGCTCTGTATCTAAACATTTCCTAGGCTGTCTGCTGTAACTCCTCACCTTCCATTCACAGGGCTGTTACTAACCTACAAGGAATCTTTGTTCAGATTAGAAGAGGGGGCCCTCTTCCTCCAAGGGAGGGGGGAGGTTCACGACACCAAACTGAACGACCACACTTTGTGGCCCTGTGTGAGTTCGGTTATTTCCACTGGCTTATTAAATTTGGTAGGATCAGCACTAGAACTTTATTAGAATATGAGATAAAACTGCAGAGAACTGGCTTTGCTCTCAATTTTTCTGCAGTTGCGAGACTGTGCTCTTTACCCATTTTGACGAGAAACTTCTAGCCTCCTTAGTAATCCCATGTCCTCCTATTATCATGGCTATTACCACCCCTGTTAACATTTTGCGGCAGTCTTTTTCTATCTTCTACATCCTGAATCTTTTCCTCTGACAAGTGAAATAAACCAGATTACATTTTGCATAAACAATTAGTAGTAAAATGTGGTGTTCAGAGTTGAAAGAATGTTAGTGTTTGTTTAGTTTTTCCTACTCATCTTTGCTCAGCTAAAGAACTTTAAACAGTCAGCAAGAAGCAAGTTTGAGAATGTTATTCTCTAAAATAAAAAATTTTTTTAGTGTATATGTTCATTGCAGCTAACTTGTGAAATACATCTCTGATTATTTCAGCACTCAGATATGATGAGTTAAAAATTGGGTTATTTAAAATAAAAAGATTTATTTATTTGAGAGAGAACATGAGTCGGGCAGGTGGGGGGTGGAGGGAGAGGGAGAAGCAGAGTCCCCGCTAAGCAGGGAGCCTGACATGGGGCTCGATCCCAGGACCCTGGGATCATGACCTGAGCCGAAGGCAGACACTTAACTGACTGAGCCACCCAAGCGCCTCCCCAAAACTGGGTTAGTTTCATCTGGCTTTGTATGTATTTATATCCATGCATCTATTTTTTTCCAAGTTAACATTTTATATGGAGTTATGTTTCCTGCTATTTTGCTTATTATTTTGTGAGAACTTTAGCAGTTAAAAAATCTTTGAGAAGGGGAGCCTGGGTGGCTCAGTCGTTAAGTGTCTGTCTTCTGCTCGGGTCATGATCCCAGGGTCCTGGGATTGAGCCCCACATCGGGCTCCCTGCTCAGTGGGAGGCCTGCTTCTCCCTCTTCTACTCCCCCTGCTTGTGTTCCTTCTCTCACTCTGTCTCTGTGAAATAAATAAAATCTTTAAAAAAAAAAATCTTTGAGAAGTTTTAAAAAACACATAAAAACATCTTTGAAAATAGTTTTGATGACTACATAGTACTCCATTATTGGGTAAACTTTAATAATTTGACCACTTCCTTTTTGTTGAGTGTTTTGGTAACAAAAACAACAAAAAACCCAAAAAACAGTAAGTTTTTTGCTGTTATTTTTAACTGAAAAATTTTGAGAAATTTCTGAATATCTCCCATGAAAAACTTCTCTAAGTGCGATTACTCAAAGGACAAGCTGTTAATTCATGCTGCCGACTGCCTTTCAGGAAGGCTGACTACACTGTGCCAGCAGAGTATGAGCGTGTTAGCTTCCTTGCACCTTTGCCAGTCTTTCATGTATTACTTTATCAGCGCTAGCAGTGCTATATAATCCTATTATAAGGCTAGTCACTTGTCTCCAGTCCCAAACTAAAAGTTTCTGTCAGTTTTAATTGGTCATTTGGTTTCCACAGCGACTCTACTGGCTCTAGCAGAGACCAGAGGTACCCTAATGCAAGGTTCAACGTAGCTTCCTCAGCTGTGCATGCGGAAAACCCTTCCAGAACTGCTCTAGGTTCTTGACTTCTAGGGTAGAAAGCTACTTCTTCTTGGGACCCAGTTCATCATACTAGCTGGCTTAAGGTCAAGGTGCATTAAACTTGTAACTGCTTCCTCACCATGAGGGGATGGTATTCTGATCCCAGGTTGACAGAAAATTCTTTCATGTTGTGCTCCTCTGCTCTCCGTCCTTAGTGCAGCCCCCAAACTTTCACTGCACCTGATTCCTTCAACTAGCAGTTTGAGTTCCCGCTTTCCTCGATATGTGATCTTGCGTACATCACGTAAGGCCTGGTCATAAACCGTGCCTCAGTGAACAAGAAAACATCAGAGACTGGTTAAGTGCTAAACAGTTTAAAAAGGGTGATAAGATACAGCATGACAGGATGGCTACTTCAGGCTGTGGGCCCGGACGTGGACACGGCCGCTGAGGAGGTGACAATAAACTGACACCTGAAAGAAAGAAAGAAAGAAAAAGCCTAGAGCAGGAAGCTTGGAGACAGGAAGCAGGGCAAGGGAGAGGCGAGCAGGGAGAGAACCCCGGGTTGGAGGAGGCTAGAGCAAAGGCAGAGATGGATGAAAAGAGATCGTGCACGTAGAGAGTCCAGCACAGTGTCTGGTGTGGGGAGGGGAGAGGACAGAGGGGAAAGGAGGGGGGAAGCGTGGGGAGGAGCGCGAGCATGAATGAGAACCCTGAACCCCGTTCGGCTGAGCGGTCTTGGGGAACTCACCTCTCCTCTTTATCTCACCTTGGACTTCATTTTTTTCTTCTGTGAAGGTTTTTCTCAGTTGCAGTTACTACTTGGCCCTGTTCCACTTATAATAAGTAGGTAGAGCCACTATTCACTAAGAGCCTAAGTGAGTCAGGTTCATTACACGTTTTATGTTTTCTCATTTAATCCTTACAACGACCTGAGGCAGATTATCCTTATATGCTTCTTTATGGATGAGAAGACAGAAGCTCAGAGACCCTACATAACTTGAGAAAGATTAAACACCTTGTAAGTGGTAGAGCCCAGCTGAAACCCAGGCTGGTCTGATTTCAAATCCATGTACTTAACTGCCGCACTACACTACTCCTCAGCTAGACTTCCTTTCGGTAGTTTCACGTTTGTAAGAACTGTTCACTCCACTCAGTTCATCTTGTTCCTCATTACTTGACTAGCTCTGTGATAGAACACTTAAGTTTCTTCTGCTAGCCAGATGTAGACAAGAGAATTTTTTCTTAGAGACACAATCCCTCTTACTGATGCAAAATGTCTTAATATAGGAAACAGGGCGTGAGCTTTGAAGTTTTCTGGGTCAGTATGGCATCCAGATTCTGACACTTTTTCTGTGACCTTGGGCAAATCATTTAGTTGAAACTCCATCCTCCTCATCTGAACAATAAGAGTATTGTTTCTCTGGGGAGCTGAGTGTGAATTCTAAGACATAATGTAAGTTCCTAGAATAGTACCTCACAAATGGCAGGTGCAAAATATTCAGTGGTTGCTAAAGAAACAAAAACAAACTCCCCATTTTACAGATAGGAAGACTGATTTGGAAGTGTCTTGCTGGAAGAAGAGATGTTCTACTTTCTCTTTCCAATTTCCAGGACTCTAGTATTCCATGATGCAAATTCACTGGAACTACTTATTCTGTTATATAATATCCTTAACAACGTCCATTCAGGCTGAATTACAAAGAAAGAGCTAATCTGCTGCAGTTCCAGAATCACATATTCTAGGGTTCTGGTGATCAACTATAATAAGACACGTGCAAGTGTTCTAACAGATATGAAATGCTTCATAAATGCTCCTAAATATTTTCATGAAATGCCATAAATAAGGTAGGTGAAAAAGAAGAATGACGAGAATTTTATGACGTATAACTGGAATTAGAAGGACTTCGGAAAATTGCAGAAGTAGTCAAAAACAAGAGAACATAGGCCCCCCCCCCAAAATAAACATAGGACACTTATAAGCAATAGGCGACTTAAAAATACTCTGTATTTATTGGAAATGCAAGCGAAAGAGTAGACCCTATTTATGGTATTTTTAAAGACAACTGAAAAAGATGTAGACAACAAGTCAGAAATAATGCTGAACATTGAGTTGATTAAGATTAGGTTAAATTTAACCTGAGAGGCTGAGAGCCGCTATGCCAGAGGGTGGCAGGCACGGTAAGGGAAGCAGCTGTTTTCACAGGGTGTGCCTGGTGAGTCCCTGCTGACCAAAACTGTCCTGTCACTCTTCCTGGCCACATGTTACCGTGTCTGAAGTGCCATCAAGAGATCTAGTCTTTGGGCTAAGGTGAATTATTGCTACAAGAGCTTACCTATTTTAACTGATTTCACATCCAGATTATTTCTTAAGATCACACTGACATCGAAAGCAGAAAGAATGAGTTCAACAAAGGGAATGGAAGCTCCTGTTCTTTACACTTTTCCAAAAAGATTTTTCTAGGAATGTCACATATTCCAACGACTCATTAGCAGTGCAAATTGTTTAGGGGGCTTACCCTGATTTTGCAGAACTTACCACGTCTTTTGAGTTCCAAGAGCAATACAAACCATACATTTATAAAGTTTTTATTAAAATATACTTTTTCTTTCCATACATTATTTACAAGAACATTTTTCTCAAACCTTTGAAACAACAGAGAATGTTACAAAAAATTTTAAGAACAACAGCATTTTGAATGTATTTCCTGAAATAAACAACTAATATTCCTTAGAAAAGATATAGGATACTTAATTACCTCGTATTTAACAAAATATTCTTTATAGAAATGGGTTATAATCTGTACCACAGAGACACCAAATCTGCTCCTAATCAAGAAAGTCAATCAAATAAACCAGCTCCCACTGACCTCCATCAGAAACCCATCCATTTGCCATAGCATTTCTCTTTATATACAATAGCAGCCTCTGCTGGAGAAAGAAAAGTATGCTTCTGTTACAAAGTTTTAGCTCAAACCTATTCTGAACTATAAGAACTGATACCTGTCATTTCCTGCAAAACCAACAAACTAAATTAAAATACTTTTCAAGGCCTCAAAGATGTACGGGCTTTATCAAGTATATCCTTCCTGATTTTTGGATAAGCTGGATGTGCTTCAAGAACCTGCAAAAACAAAAAAACAAAAAACAAAACAAAAGCACGAGAACTTGTAAATGATTACTGAGAACTGGAGAGCTACAAAACTTGCTGGAAATGAGCGTTACAGTTGAGATTTCATTGTATTAATATTACAAATATAACAACACTTCTTAAAGGTGACAGCTGAAATGTGACATAACTCATAGTAACAGTAATTAGATGACAACAATAGAATACAAATACATGTGAGAAACACAACAAATATACTTACTTCCTTAATAGATCAGTTGCAAAAAGCAAGTACGTATCAATGATTTTAAATATTTAGAAAATTTAGGCTATTCATACGATATTTAAAAAACCCTTACAGAGTTATTTTTGACCAGGAGCACACATCATATTTACCTGGAGGGATTTTGAAACATAAATTTCCAGGTCTACTGAGTCTAGGAGTGGGGAGATAGTCATGTTTAAAAGAATTCCACAAATGATTCTAATGTATAAGTTACATTAATGCACAACCTTAACCTTAATGTGAAATGTGAAGTTAATGTGAAATACTGCCTTACAGAGTTCAGTAATCAACAGCAATCACTGAAGCCACGTATTTGCTATAATGATGCTGAGACAGCCATCTGGGGTAGGAGACATTACATAATTCTTTTCTAAGGAGCTTTTCTTGGAGCTCCTAACGATGTTGAATATAATGCCTTATCTGGAACAATGGGGCAATGCTTTATAGATCAACGAGACATTGTATATATAAAGAAGCTGCAAATTCTAAAAGTGTAACTTAAATATTTGTCATTTTAGTAAGGGATCGTTTAGTTAGGGATCAATTACAGAAATGTAATCGAATGGCTTCTAAATAACAGAAATACCTCTTATTTCTAATTTATAAATCTGAATTCCCTACTAACCAGACTTGGACACATTCACAAGAACTTCATTCAGAACATGGCTTGAAGAATCAGTAGTTTTATTTCACATGCTTCTCCTCTAGCCTCTTTCACTTGACAGAAACGTTTTATTAGTGGAGCCCCAACTAAAAACATGTTTAAGGAAACTTGATCATTTTCTAAACTTGGAAAGGTGGTAATCTCTCTCAGAGGTATTTGATGAGTCATTTAACCGAAACACAACATCCTCTACCTCTATTCATGTACATTTTGAGATGAACTAAAAGTAGGAAATTGTGCAGCCGAAAAATTTTAAGAAATCTAAATTGAAGTGTTACCTGGTGACATATGTCAATGGCATCCACATATCTTTTTGCTTTTAAGTAATTAAATGCCAGTTTGTATCCTGTTAAGACAAAAAAAAAAAAAAGCCATAATGATGTAGTACTATTTATAGAGCACATGGCTAGCATGACCTTTTTTGCCTCCTCCTTTGTTTGCTTACTCACGGGAGAAGTCTAAAAGAAGGCTGGTGAGCACACTAGAAGAGAGAAGTGATGAGATGATGGGAGGGAGAACAGGTACAACAGAAAACGGAGCTGGAAAAAGGCCTGCAGTGAGAAGACTGCCATCCTGCAAGATGGCTTTTGGAACTTACCAACAAAGTGCCATTTATGTCAGGTAATAGTATAGACTCATCACTGGGCAGTGAATGATACCACAGCTATCCATTTAGACAGCATAGATTTATTTCGCCCTTAACATGTCAGGCACACTGTTCCTACAGGCAGGAGGTTTGCAGTCTATTAGGAAATAAAGTAGGTTATTTAAATAATCACGCAAGTAAGTTACCACTTTCAAAAGTGAGATAAATGGTAGGAAAGCAAGGTACGGGCCAAGACCCGTAGAGTAGGAGACCTGGATGGGGAGAGGGTGGGTGTCAGGCAACGCTTGCAGTCTGAAGGATGAGGCCTGCACTGGGCCAAGGGAACGGAAGCGTGAACGCTCTTAGGCAGAGGAAACTGCTCCGATAAAAGGCAGTGATGGGAGCCACAGGAATGGAACAGACCCAGAGTACAACGTGACAGGGCAGAGCAGTTAGGGGAGCCACCCAGAAGAGGGCAGAGTAGTCGTCAGACATTCCACATCAACCATTAGTAACAATTATCGCAAGCACTGATACTGAAGTGCCAGGTTTCAAATACTGACATTTAAAATAAGGTTTTAAGACATCCTTAAAGGACTGCTATTTTTCCAATAAGAACGCTATGAGAGTTAGCAAACAGAAGGAGATAAGAAAGTAACAGTGGCATTGTACTCCACAAAGGCGAAGTGATATACCACGATGTAAAATAATATGTTAAAATTCATAAATTCGGTATTTCACTTTACGTCTTACAAATATAAATTAGGGAAATTTGAATGCTGCTCCTGGGCCCTAATAAAAGTACCAAAGCATTTTCTTTTTTAATTTCAAACAAATATTTGAAAAGAATTACTGGCTAATGTAATCATAAGGTAGTGAACGGTAAGAGAGAGGAATTATCTAAAATTCATAATATTTGATATAAACACACATAAACATACATGCCTATAAAACTGTCAATGATGAAAACAGTAAGTTTCAGAGAGTTAAACTTGATATCATTACCAAGGAAATGTAAAACGGGCTAAAAATAAAGTCGGTGACATTTAAAAAGGAAAACAATTTAAGATGTCATGCCATGCCAATCAAACTTTACATGGAAACTAGAGCCAAAAAGCCTGGATTTCAGTTTTGGTTTCTGGCTTCCTGACTAGCTTGGAGACCTTAGCAAGTCAGGTGAGCTGTCAATTTCAAGTTTCCTCATTGGAACCCCACCCCCAACTCTGAGTGCGATTTTAAGATCAAATGAAATACTTGTGAAATGCTTTTAGAAGTTTTAGAGCGCCACACATATATTAGCAATTGAGTCAATACTAAATTGGAAGCATAAAGTTTTAATGTTGGAAGAAACTTGACAGATCATCTTGTCCAAAAAATCTGAGAGAGGAAATAAGGGGCCAGAAATGGCGAAGAAAATGTGCACTGCTGCCACGTTACACCTGTCAAGCTTACAAAAATGCAACACCATGTAATCAGGGGGGAGAAAGGTAGCAGGGGAGGGGAGCGGAGAGAGGAACATGAACACTGTGAACAGTCTAGTTAGTGGTGCCCTGTGGCCCGAGGATGGGTGCAGAGGGGCAGACATAGATGTGTTTTCTTCCTGGCGCTTCTCACAGTGATAGCACTCAAGCCTGAATCTTACGGAAAGAACAAGACCATGATTTGAAGGATTTCCTGACAACTGAAAAAGTGAAATGCACTGTTAAATGTGGCCAGTTAACAACTGCGGGTGTTAGATGCAATGACGACCTTAAGGAAGAAACTAAAGAATGAATTGAGAGCCTCAGAGAAAACTTACCAATGAGAAGTCGGGGAAATTGATAAAACCATCTATAAAATACACAGATGACACAATGGAAGAACTAATGAGTTAGAATCTCTATATTTGCTGAAGTCTTCCAAGGAATAGAATGTTTAATTTAAACTTCTAAATGTATACCTTCTATGGAATAAAGTATCAAAATTACATATATTTTTAAAGACATTTAAGGAATTTTCATTTTACAAGCTGACTTGATTCTGTAGGATATAGGATACTTGAGAAGGAAAAATACCATCAACAAATGTGCCCTATACAAGTCTAGTAAAGTAACAGACCCCAGAAAAATACATGGTGGGGGAAGTCCTGAACTAACAGCAGTTAATGTAAAGATGACCTATCGGACTGCAAATTAAATCTGAGTCCATACCATGACATGGCTGCTAAAGACAGATGCTACCTTAAGGCCGAGTTAACAACTACTAAAATGCCTAATAAAAAAATCCAGCTTGATTATACATAATCTTAAGTATAATTCAGGAACTTGTTCATTTCTAGTACAAGAGGTCAGGAGGGGCATGGACCAGTAAAACGACCTTTTCCAAACTCATCTGGCCATGAAATCTAATCTCCTCATACTCAACTCTCTCTTTTCATTTGTTCTTTTTTGTAAAGAAATAACTATTAATATCTCACCAAGTATTCCAAAGCACAGATTGGGAAGCACTATTTTAGAGTTTCCAGGAGACGGCAACAAGGAGGGTGAAAGATTTGGAAGCAAGTCTCAGGAAAAATGGGCGAGTAACTGAGAAAGGTTGAAGAGATGCGTTCGGAGAGACAGGACAGAAAGCTGAATTAGAGTATACCACACATGTAAGAAGGAAAGGGCTCTGTGGGTTGCTCCAGAAAGAAGACCTGGCAGCTTCAATGCAGCATATTTCGGCTCAGTACAAAGAAAGGGAAGAACATAGGGATGAGCTCCCTCACAATGTGGGGGGAGGCTAGTCACTAAGTATATCCCGGATCTGTCTATCTGGTAGGGATGTTGGAGAGTGCATTCCTTGAGTCTATCACTGGAACAAGCTGATGTTTCTAGATGCTCAGGAAAAAAAAAATGTCTATGGTCATACTATCGGGGGAAACATGTCCCCTCTGTGACATCCATCACAATTTGCATTAGTGTATAAAAGCACAGAGAAGTCCTGCAATAAAGAAACCTACAGAACTTGATTTAATGAAATGTTTTCCTAACTGACCTGATGCAGGAACACTTTTCCCCCCAGCATTACCATTCAGAAATGGCTGAGGGTTAAGGGAGAGAAAGGGGCAGAATTAGATTAGATGTCCTTTAAGGTGACTGAGGACCAGTTTGAATCTCAAGAAATTATACTTAATAACTATTAAGTTAATAATCTATTATGAATATAAAATTTATTTTTTCAGAAGGACTAATAAGTTGGCTCTTAATGTATATTTTGTTCTTAAAAAGAAATCAAATGCATTTAAATGAAGATTTACAAATAGAACCCAAGTTTCCAGTGAAAACCTTGTATCTAATTTGTTAAACTCACCGACTGTTGGATTTGTCTGATTGCCATGTTTCCACGCCATCTCATAGTTTAAGGCAGCATCTGTGTATGCTTGCTCTTTTTCCATAATGTACCCCATATATTCATAAGCTTTGCAGCAAGACTGAAGGAAAATGGAAGATGTATTAATAGACTAAACTTGATTTGATGGGGTGCTTAGGACTGTAGAGGTCGACCGTATTAACTCATTTAATTGGCACATAAAACAATGTTTTTCAACACTGGCTATGCAATCAAATCATCTATGGGACTTAATAAAAGATTCTGATCAAGCCCGACTCCCATTCCCCCCAGAGTCAGGATTTTTAAGGGACAGGCAAGGGAATGTATATTTTACATACATACATATACAGTTTTTATTACAAATAATTTCAAGTTAAAATTTACAGTGTAATGAACCCCATGAACCTGTATCTTCAACAATTAAATCACGACTAATACTGTTTTAACCTCTACCTCCCCATACTCGTCCTTCTGTATTAGCAAATAAAAAATCCTCAGATATTGTACCATCTCATTCATAAATATTTTAGTATGCTTCTTTAAATATAAGGACTTCCTTTAGACAGAACCAGTTTATCATACCTAAAACGTAACAACTCCTTGGTATTACCAAATATCCAGTCATTATTCAAATTCCAAGTGGTCTCAATATAATTTTGTTTTGTCTTTAGTTTGTTAGGATGATGAGCCAAACAAGGCCCCCATGTTGTGACTGGCTGAAATGTCTCTTAACTTTCTTTTGATTTAGAGGTTTCCCTTCCATTTCTCTCTAGGTCTCTTTTCTTGTGGTTAAATGTAGCAAACAAGAATTTTTATCCTCGAGTTTGTCACAGCCCAGATTTAGTTGAGTGCATCCTTGCGGTGCTTATGTAATGTATTCCCATGTCACCGATATCTGGAAATTATAATTAGATCTAGAGGTTTAAATTTGATTTCCATCTTTGGGGAGAGAGGTGAAAGGACTTTAGAGGTCAGTGACCCTGCTGAGCCACATTGGGGCCTGAGGCAAAAGGAAAAATGCACAACTCTGTATACACGTTTTTGTGATTTTTTAAATTAATTTCTTCCCAAACATTAACTTCTACTAATCAAACTGAAAAGTGGGGATGTTGAAATACACATTTTAAATCTGGATATTTTCTTTATACCCAAACAAAATTTATTATTTTATTTTCCTGACTTTAATGGGACTAAATATGTCAAATAATATTTTCATTAAAATCATTACCCATTGAAACATACATAAAAACATGGATATGGAGGCATACATTTTCCCTTTTGTTTCTGGCTTCAATACCGCTCAGCACAGCACTGTCAGATGCTATTTACTTACCGTTTTGATTTAAAAAACATTGCATTATTTATTATAATTTTTATAATTTATTATAATATTCTATAATAACCTTGATTAAATGCTTATTTATCTACAGTGGATTGGATGTTTAAAAAATTCATACATTGAGGGGCGCCTGGGTGGCTCAGCCGGTTAAGCGTCTGCCTTCGGCTCAGGTCATGATCCCGGGGTCCTGGGATCGAGCCCCGCGTCGGGCTCCCTGCTCCGCGGGGAGCCTGCTTCTCCCTCTGCCTCTGTCTGCCGCTCTGCCTACTTGTCCTCTCTCTCTCTCTCTCTCTCTCTGTCAAATAAATAAAAATCTTTAAAAAAATAAAATAAAATAAAAAAATAAAAAATTCATACCTTGAAACCCTCACCTCCAGTGTGATGGTACTAGGAGATGGGAGTCTTTGTGAGGGAATTAGGTCATGAGGATGGAGCTCTCACGAGTGGGACCAGCGTCCTTATAAGAGACCCCAGCCAGTTCTCTCACCTTCTCCTTCCACCATGTGAGGCTAAAACAAAAAGTTGGTGGTCTGCAACCCAGAAGAAAGCCCTCACCGGAACTGAACCAGGCTGGCTTCCTGGTCTTAAACATCCGGCCTCTAGAACTTGGAGAAGTCAATTTCTGCTGTTTATAAGACACCCAGTCTATGGGACTTTGTTATAGTAGCACCAGCTGCTGAAGATAATTCCTGAGACTTAAAGTGCCCTTTTATATTCCAGACCCCAAGTGAGGGTTTGACTTGCTCACCCCAGTCCAGCCCCATCATAGATGGCACGTTCTTCCCTCAGCAGGCACATAATATCAGATTCTCTTTTTATGATGTTATATCCATTCATTAATTTATCAGGGATGGAAAATGGTGATAGCCTACCACTCTTCATTTATTAGCTGGAAAATATCTATCATGAGAAATGTCTCCTTTTATGCTCTATTGTTACCCAGTAGTATAATTCACATAGAAAAGGTAGGCTAAGTGCTTAATGCCTTCCCTTTATTTGCTGGCTTCAGAAATAACAGTTCATGAGCATAGTTCAGTGGTGACCAATTAGGTTTTCGATTTTTTTTTCTTTTTTGGATCTTTGTAAACTCATGGATTTAAACTTATTTGGTGTGTTTCAATCCACTGCAGTTACTATTCTTACTGATAGTTAATGTGTTCCAACTTTGGCTAGTGTGAGTGTCTTCAAGTTGGCTCCTAAGTCCTTGACGTGACTCTAATCGTCTTCGATAGCTTCCTTGCCATCTGGTATGACAAGATGGTCTAGTATCATCTTGTACATTTCTGTCCCAGATCTGGATGATCTCCATCTTTTAATTATACAATTCAAGGTTTCTAAGCTCTAGTTCCTGAATCTCATGCTTCCAATATTGACATGTCTAATCAGCCAAACTGGCGCCTCTGAAGTAGCCATCGTGTTCAACCATGCAATGTATCGCTGTCAGTGTTCTGGCAAACTGAAATTCTATCTGTACTGAAATCCTGATTCCCCTGTAATCTTGCTTAATCCTAGACTAGGCATGTAAGGGTCAGCCATCTGGCAGTTTACATTTTTCTTTTTCCTTTTTTTTTTATTGAAGTATAGTTGACCCACAATGTTACATTAATTTTAGGTGTACAACAGAGTGATTTAACAAGTCTATACCTTATGCTATGCTCATCCCAAGTGCAGCTACCATCTGTTATCATACAATACTATTACAATGTCACATATTCCCTATGCTGTACCTTTCGTCCCCATGACTTTTTCATCCCATAACTGGAAGTCTGTATCTCCCATTTCTCTTCACCCATTTTGCCCATCCCCTTACTCCCAAGCCCTCTGGCAACCATTAGTTTGTTCTTTGAATTTATGAATCTGTTTTTTTGTTGTTGTTGTTTGTTTAGGTTCCACATGTAAGTGAAATCTATGGTATCTGTCTTTCTCTGTCTGACTTATTTCACTTAGCATAATACCCTCTAGGGTCATCCATGTTGTCACAAATGGCAAGGACTCATTCTGTTTTATGGCTGATAATACTCCATTATATATATATGCCACACCTTCTTTATTAGTTCATCTCTCAATGTACACTTGGGTCACTTTTTTTTTTTAAGATTTATTTATTTATTTATTTAGAGAGAGAAACATGAGTGGGGGAGGGGCAGAGGGCCTGGGGGGGAGAGAGAGGAGGGGGGAGAGAGGAGGGGGGAGAGGGGGGGGGAGAGAGAGAGAGAGAGAGAGAGAGAGAGAGAGAGAGAGAGGGAGGGAGGGAGGGAGAGAGAGGCAGACTCCCTGAATTAGTACTTTCATTTTCTTTGGGTAAATACCCAGTAGTGGAATTATTGGATCATATGGTAGTGGCTGCACCAATACACATTCCCACCAACACATTCCCACAAGAGTTTCCTTATCTCCACATACTTGCCAACACTTGTTATCTTTTGTCTTTTCGATTCTACCCATTGTGACAAGTATAAAGTAATATTTCATCATGGTTTTGATTTGCGTTTCCCTGATGGTTAGTGATGTTGAGCATCTTTTCATGTGTCCATTTTGGCCACCTGTATGTCTTCTTTGGAAAAAAATGTCTATTCAGGTCCTCTGCCCATTTTTAAATTGGATTATTTGGAGGTTTTTTGGTGTTGAGTTGTACAACTTCTCTGTATCTTTGGATAGTAATCTCTTATCAAATATATCATTGCAAATATCTTCTCCCACGCATAGATTGCCTTTTTGTTCTGTTGATGGTTTCCTTCTCTGTGCAGAAGCTTTTTATTCTGGTGTAATCCCAACAGTTTATTTTTGTTTTGTTTTCCTTGCCTGAGGGGTCTGGGAGTTTAGATTTTTGAAAACCTATTAATGAGAATCTGTTTTTCAAGGACAATTTAACTTAAAATTAGATGTACAGACTCTAAATTGATAAATGGCTTGATGTTTTAGGTTTTTAAAGTTCCTAAGAAAATAATAGCATTAGATGATCATAATTGTTTAAAAAACAAATGATCCACTTTGTAATCTAATTTGCTGAAAATCAAACAGATTTACTATGATTAAAATGTTGAAGTAATTGTTATGAATCTGTAAAGATAAATATCCTCAAGTTTCTACGTTAAGTACAATTATTTCTCAACAAATACTAACAAATTCTTAAAAAATGATAAAATAAAACCTTCTTTTTTTGTGACTAAACACCAAAATGCACTGTTACTAAAAGGCCTTGGGTTTCCAGACTTGAAGATTTTCAATTTCATACCTAAAGATAAGGACTTTTTAATAAACAAATTAAATGCTGAAAAGACTTTTACCCACAAAATGTATTATGCATAGTGGATTCTAATAATGTGAAAACAACATGCAGCTGCGGTAAATTCATCTAGAGTATTTCTTAATAGGAGGGACAGACGTCCGCAATTAACGTTCTTCTGCAATTTTCATTAGGTCTGGGATGAGCTCGATAATCACAGGCAAATGCTTGACATTCCATAAACACTCTCTGTAAGTGGGGCATACCACAGCTGAAACTTGAAACTGAATAAATCTCTATTTTCAAGAGCAAATGGCTTCTTTCTTCTTATTAATGTTTATTTCCTGACTGTGGTAAGAATAAACATTTAATGTTCAAAAAACACACAAGAACCCTTAGAAATGGACCATCATTCTATAATAACCTATTACAGAAAACTTTTACATCGACGGTTAACAGTTATTTTTTACTCTTCAGTCACCTACCTTATTATGACGCAGGCACCGTTTCAGCAGCTCTTCCGCCATGTCGTATTTTGCTGATTGAATATAAATATCAGCAAGCAGCAGCCAACCCTTCTCAAAGTCCTCAGCATCAATAGGATTCCAGTTCATTTTCGCAATCCGCTTCAGCTGATTTCTGGCTCGTGGAGTCTGTTTCAAGATCATATAAGCTGTTGCCATTCCCAGAAGTGCTGGAATATGATCTTTCTGTAAGGACGCAAAACTTCAGACCCCCAGATCCACAAACACAGATGTCCTATGTTTAGAAGGAAACATGGCAAGTACCAAGGGCTCCACAATATGAGAACTGGCCTGTGGACTCCATATCTGGCTCCTCACAGATAACTGTGATATGGTCATTCTTTAATGCACCAAGTAACCTCAAGCTACCATGAAGAAACTTGGTCAGGCACCACGTGGTCAAAATAATCCAATAAATACGCAGATGCCATAACCACACGATTCAGACAATTAGGGCGACTTGATCTTTAATGGGACTGACTAGCTATTATGGTTTTATATAGAAACAGAAAAAAACAAAATTCTATTTCAATATAATCCTAACTGGAACACTTGTGTTTCAGATTCAGCATTTTGGCTTCTTAGTTCTTTCACTTGTAAAACAAGAATGAGACTGATTTACCTGCAAATGATATTCCTTACCTACAGGAACTTGTACTGACTTACCTATATTGACTTTTTATAAAAACTGACTTCTATTGCTCCTTTTCCCTTCCTTCTTGTTTTATTCAAAAGCTTTTTCACTCAATATAAGTTTGACCAATGAAATGTTATAAACAAGGCATGTGATTAATGAATCACTTGGAAATTATGAAATAAATTCATGCCTTAAAATACTTTTAGACTTGGGCGCCTGGGTGGCTCAGTTGGTTAAGCGACTGCCTTCGGCTCAGGTCATGATCCTGGAGTCCCGGGATCGAGTCCCGCATCGGGCTCCCTGCTCAGCAGTGAGTCTGCTTCTCCCTCTGACCCTCCCCTCTCTCACGCTCTATCTCATTCTCTCTCTCAAATAAATAAATAAAATCTTTAAAAAAAAAAAATACTTTTAGACTTAAGAGTCTGCAGCTTCTTGATAGTGTCTGTAAAACACAATGTTCTTTTAGAGGGAGTTCAATGTCAGAAAATGTCACTCTGTGAAACCAACAAACTAATAAGAATTGGTATAAAATGGAAGCTATTGGTAATCCACCCAGGAAACCAAATTACCTAAGCAGTATGTGTATATCCCTGATAAAACAAGGGTGGCTTCTTACATTTCAGCAGAGGGATTGTGATGTTTTTATAAAGGGGAGGCTTCAGGTTAAAATACAAACAAAGGATGAGCAACTGTGATATAGAAATTATATCAAGACTATAATAAAGGTGCACGGTTAGACAGAAAGTTTGGGTAACCAATAAGGAACACTGTAAAAGGAGAATAGAGCGGTTTGTTCATTGTCCAACACCGACCATGGTTGGAAGTCAGAAAAAACCCTGGAAGAGAGAAGGACAATTCCTTAGAGCTTGATGAAAATAATTTTTCGGAAGATAAAACTTTAGTTGTAATTCTATGCCTACCCACAATCTTCCAATATGTGATTTGTCCTCCTAATTAAGGAATGGCAAAAAGGTTTGAGTGCCAAATCCAGCTAACTGGTAGTACGTTTCGGAGACACGAGGGGTATATCATCCATTTATTGAGGACCCCTTCCCCCTGCCTCCTCCTGTAGAAAGGAAAGAAAGTAGAGGCCTGCTCTGAATTTGTCAGCCAGGTCCTAGGACATTCCAAGCCAAGAAGGGTCCTGTAAACATGTCCAGATCTAGTCACATGTTAAAAATATCCCACACTATACATTTAAAAATAAGTTCTCTGATTTTAAAATCCCACACCCTGAGTTTGAGTAGAATCAATATCTCACAGCTTGATCACTACTGAATGAACTCAAGAATAGTTTCTAAAAGTACAAACCTGAGTTCCAACCCCTGCATTAGACCCACATGTCTTTTTTGGTGCAGACACCCTAAGGTGTTCAGCTGGCTTTCCTCTGTCTTTCTCAGTCACTCTGAACTGCAACAACTTTAGATCACAGAGGACAATACAGCCATGTTATAAACAACACACCCCTCAGGTTCAAGGTGACAGGATGAAAGCAGGTGGAAACATTTTGCTTGGGTTTAAGGTATCTTGCACTGCTTCCTCCCCTGACTTTGTCATGTAACTCTTTTTCAATCAATCTGAATGCCACATAGTGTGGTGAATATACAGGATGCTTCCCTGCCTCCTTGCCTTTGTTCATATTTTCCCCTGCCTCTAGAATGTATCTTCTCCATCTCTGCCTGTGAAATGCAATTTATCGTGGTTCTTCTTAAATCATACTTCTCCACAAAAGGGCCTCCCCACTCTCCTAATATTGTTTCCTACAGCACTTTTACCTGCAACTCTAGAACAGAATGTAATAGATTTTGGTTTGTACACGGTCAGTATGCTTTGCCTCATCTTCCCTGGATTGTGATAAACTTGACAGAAGAGACTGTCCTTGGTTTATCTTTAGGATTCCCCCACTGTCCTTAGCACCCACTGGCTGCTTAATGAATATTCATTATATTTAATACATGCAGCTTATGAATTGAAAGGAAAAAACGCAGATAAAAAACTCATTGTTTCTGAAACTTCATGCATCAGTCTTTGACTGGTATTGTCAGTAGACAGATTTGAGGGTAGCATATTACTAATCACATATGTAAGAATGGTAAAAAAAAAAAATGCAGTCTCACCAACACAAGAAACTGGTCTTTGTAGGAAATAGCCACAATGTCACTCACAGCTTTTGGTGTTATCTCAAACATCCCACTTTAAACTCTCTCTCCTACTTCGGGTCTCCATTTGTCAGCCACTGTCATCCATCTGCTGCCCTGTGGCCTGCCCCCTGAGAACATTACTTCACGGGCAGCAGACGGGCCCTGCTCTAGGATGTTGCTGCTGTGGGAGCTACCTGCTGTTTAGTTCCAAGGTGGCTTACAGTGCTCATAAAATGCCATCTAGGATACGTGTTCCGAAATGGCAACAGGGGCTGCAGGTTCCCCAAAGCTCTCCCGGGTCCCGGGAGGCAGGAGGAAGGGGCCCCTGTAGGGAGTTTTTAGTAGCTTACTGCCACCACTGTGACCACTGAACCACAAGGAAACACAGCAAAGTTCTGCATATCCGCTGAGAGACACAAATTTTGAGTTTTCGGTGGCCTACAACACTGCTGAGTGGAAGAACACGAAATCCAATGAGTACGCTTAGACCTAGCTATCGCCCACTGCTCACAGAGTGGGCACCTAGAACCCCTTCCTTAATATCAAGCAATCGAAGAAATATAAGACTATGTGAGGGAAGGAAAAACAGAGCGCCCAGAGAGTGAGAAGGTGGGTCTGAGTGAGTTGGAAAGAGAAGAAAGCCTCTGCTCTAATTATTATTATTGTTGTTACTACTATTATTATTGCAGGGGGTTATTTCAGCATTGCTAAAAAACACCACCATTATTCGCATGACTGAATTATAAGCTGTCAGTACTGATCTCATTTAGCCTTAGAGCTGGAAACATTTCAAGTCTGCCTAAGTGAAAAGGTGAGTTATCAATGCAGCCAGGTGTTTTTCACTTAGTCACTTAAGCAAAACAACACAGAACTTCTCCAGACAATACAGCCATTCCTTTGAGACTTAATTTATGCCCTTTTGAAGAATTCTTCTTTCTCTAGAATTTATCATTCTAATAGAAAAATATAACAATGTATCAAAATAGTAACAAAATACTATCTTCTAGAAACAAAGGTACATTATGTAGAATTATGCCAAAGTATAGAGACAATTTTTACTTGTAATTAAGTCAATCTTCAGAAAATACACAGCTCATCAAAATACATATTTCTATACTGCCAAGGAAAGAGAATACAAAGCTGAAAAACAAAATCTACTGACCTCAGATGTTGCTATCTCGGTGAAGGTATTCAATGCTTGCTCAACATTAGACTTCTGTTTGGTAGCGACCAGGCAATAGTTTTCCATGATGCGAAGCTGTACGTGACCCTGAATGGTCTGAGGTTTTAGTTCTTTAAGGAGTTTTTCTGCTGTTCTCACTGCTAACTGCACAGACTCTTGCTTTTCAGTTGAATTACTATATACAATTAAAAATAAATCTCTTATGTCTATTACTCATGAAGTAAAATTCATTGAGATTAGACTGAGCCCTAGGGTACACTGGTTTCTTTTCTGCCACTAATTTGAAGTAATCCTTTTGCAGAATATCACTCATTCTCTTCTAATACAAAGCGAACCACAGTTATAATGCATTACATTTAAACAAAATTAATGTAGCTTTTTTTTTTAAAGATTTTATTTATTTATTTGACAGAGAGAGACACAGCGAGAGAGGAAACACAAGCAGGGAGAGTGGGAGAGGGAGAAGCAGGGTTCCTGCGGAGCAGGGAGCCTGATGCGGGGCTCAATCCCAGGACCCTGGGATCATGACCTGAGCCGAAGGCAGATGCTCAATGACTGAGCCACCCAGGCACCCCCAAAATTAATGTAGCTTTAATAAAACACCATTAAACATTTATTCACTTTAGACTGAAGACAAAAATTGGACAGTATCTACATGTGGTAAGTGTGTTCATTTCTGCTAACATAAAACTAGAATTCAGGATAAGTAGAATCATATAATTATCAAGTAGATCTACTCAGAAAATGAAAGAAAGGAGGGAGTAAAAACTGACCTTGCTAAAGCACCTCCTCTGTGCCAAGCACTGCAATATTTTTAGCTGCCTATCTGACTCTCAGAAGAGAAGCTATGTATCTGGGGTGCCTGGGTGGCTCAGAGAGTTAAGCATCTGCCTTCAGCTCAGGTCTTGGTATCATTCACTCTCTGCCCCCCCCTTCTCTCTCTCTAATAAATAAAATCTTAAAAAAAAAGAAACTATGTATCTGTCAAAAGGTTGCAAATTTCAAGTGCAATAACAATTCGAATATGTAGTATCAATTTTCTTTTTTTTAAATATATAAATCAATTAATAAAAGGAAACTAAATTCTCAAAGCCCAATCACTAAAGCTATTGGTCTTTTTCTTAGGCTTTAGGCTTTATCTTCTCTAAAACATTTCACACTGTTAGGTACCTTCTTCGAAGTTCCCCTCCTTTGCCTTTTGTAACATTACACAGTTCTGGGTCTCTTTCTACCACACTGATTGCCCTTTTCTGACCTCCCTTCCACCTCCAATCCCCTTAAATGTCAGCATGCTCAAAATTTAGTTCTCAAACTTCTGTCACTGCATTCTATTTGCAAAGAGGCCATTCACTGGGTTCCAACTATCTACTCTGAGGATCCATCCCCCAAACCTGTATCTCCAGCTGCGACCTCCCTCTTGTTTTGTTGTTTTGTATTTTCAACTATTTGCTAGAGATTTCCAGGAGAAGAGCCTATAGTTGCACAACACTACGTTACCTTAACCTTTCTAACACAAACAAACATGCCTCTCCCTTGCTCTAAAACTTTCAATGGTCTCTATAATCTAAGCCTTCAAATCTGTCATTAAAACCTCTCAGCAGTCTGGTTCTAATTTTCTCTCACTCCTCTGTTCATCTTCCCCCGACTGCTTGGCGGCACTGCTAGGATTTCTGTGAATTCCTGTAACACTTAATATCCATTTTGCCCATTCCTGTTTTGTCAGAGACTGGTTTCAAGATATTGTCTTGCCTCCTAGGTAGGTTACTATGCTCCTGAAGGCAGAAACTACCTTATATACCTTATACATTTACATCTTTACATATCCCCTATCATGCTTTGCCCAATTCTGGGAACAGCAACAAACACAGGTTGATAGCAATAACACCACTTATCTGCAGTGCACTACAGGGGCTCCCAGCAGGGGCTTCGCGGAAACAGAGAAATTAATCCACATCTTGCCCCCACCCTTGACTACTACATTAGGTTAACTCTGAGCTTAGTTCACAACGCTGTTGCAGGGAGCAAATAAGACAATGCATATGAAGTATGAAGTACAGAGTATGGCACAGAACTACCATTTGCTAAGGGGTTACTATCATTGTGTGGATAGCTTTTGCTAACATAATCACATTCTACAATTTATCCTGTTCTCAACAGAGTAACTAGGGGAGCGTCTTCGTAACATGCTTATTCTGATTTCGGAAACCTCCTAAAAGCATTTCATGCTTGTTTCAAAGAACAGCCATTCTAGCTATGATTTTTTCTTTTTTTTTTTAATTTTAATTTTTTTTAACTATGATTTTTTTCATCTGACCTTTCATTAGTGCTGTCCTAGAATTGAGCCCTCTTTCAGAAGGTATCCTTGCTGATTATCCCTAACAAGTGTTTCCAGAAAAGGGATAATTTGTCAAACGATAACTCACCCCAGGTCTCCATCCAGATTTTCAAATACTTCACCTCCAACAGTTTCATTATCTGGATTCAGACAGATTTCTATCATATTATAAAGGGCATTTTGGCCCCAGTCACTGTCTTTCCGAGCTTTATTAAAATGTCGAAGGGCATCATTTGGTTCTCCAGTATACCTTGTTAGGTGTTTAAAAAAAAAAAATCACTTATTTCAGTCGTTGACTACAAACTTTGTCATTTATAATCTCTTTGGTAAATAAAATTATTAACATTTTTTAAAATGTAGATCTTAAGACAAGGAAATTTATTCTACTTTATTCACAATGAGAAAAAAGCTATTACATAGGATTTATTCACCAATAGATTTACCAAAGATATAGTCCTTTACAGTATTGAAATCCTGGCTCCGATTTTGCTCTGGAGTTATGTTTTTCAGCCATTAAGAAAAATCTTGGAACATCCTCAAGTTTTCCACATCGTCTCAGGAAATCAATTAAACGAGATAATGTCATATAATTATCTAGAAACAAAGAATATTTTGGATATAGATAACATTTTATATCTCTTGTTTTGATAGTTATAATCCTACTTCATTAAAGTATAGTTTACTTCAAATGAAGTAGAATTTAAATACAATCAAAAGGAATGCCTTAGGGGTTATAAATCCCTGCTAAGTCCAAGGTTACTAGATATTAAAGTGGAGGAAGAGGGCTGAGAAATACAAATGGACCAATAATTTAGGGCCATCTTATTTTCAAAATAATGCTATGGGCAACTGGATAAGGGTTTGGTTGGTCTGGACAGTGAAAGAAGCTAATCTATAAAATACAATACAATCTATAAAAATGTACATTTGTTGTAGCTTAATTTTCAACTGTTCCTGGGAACAAAACCTAGAAACAGTCTCTGAATTGGTCATCTAAACTCTAGCTGTGAAATTCAGGAGGGTTGATGAGATTGCACAGGCTGAGTCTATCTCTGACGTAAGGACTGCAGTATTCACTGCAGCTAGGAAGGGGGCAAGAACAGTACCTTTTGATTATAATGTTTGGGGCGGGCAATTAGAAATTTTACTCCAGACTTTCCTTAATATGCGTATGTGACTAATATACTAGACGCTAGCTTACCATAATATAACTGTGATAAATTAGTCCCAGTATTTTTTTTTTTAAAGATTTTGTTTATTTATTTGACAGAGAGAGACAGTGAGAGAGGGAACACAAGCAGGGGAAATGGGAGAGGGAGAAGCAGACTTCCCGTGGAGCAGGGAGCCCGACGCGGGGCTCGATCCCAGGACTGTGGGATCATGACCTGAGCCGAAGGCAGACGCTTAATGACTGAGCCACCCAGGCACCCCTAGTCCCAGTATTTTACTCCTATTTTATCTTCTCCCAAGAAAAAAGAATTAATTTAGTTCTTTGGTGTCAGGTATAATTTCCTGGCAGTTTCCTAGAAAGCCTTCTCCCAATTCTATCTAGTTCTTTTGCATCACTAAAATACCAAGTTTTGAGAAAAAATTAATATTTTTAAGATTGTAAAAATAATGCAGACACTTTAGAAAATTTGGAAAAACAAAGAAAAAGAGAAGTATAAAGAAGAAAAAAAAATCACTCATATTCCCACCAGCTAAAGATTACCACCTTTTGGTACATTTCCTTTCATATAGTTATGAGTGAAAATCATCCTATCAATATTTAAAACATATTTCTTTGCTTACATATATACAAAGTTGAAGTCACACTTTGGGTTTTAATTTTGGCTCAACACTGGTACAGTAAACGTTTCCCAAATGTCAATAAATGGTCTTCAAAAACATGAGTTAAATGGCTTCATAACAGTCTATTATATTGATGGGTCACATTTTATTTCTCTGTAGTTGTCCTTTGTAGATAATTTGGGCTCTCAAGTTTCAGTTAGTACAGGACTCATAGTAGGGGATTTGCAAAATTCCTCATTATATAAGCTATGCTGATCTTGTTTGTAGGGTTAGAATTAAAACACACAAACAAAAACTTTATCTTTGATTTTATGTTCTAAGAGAAAATATCATATGATCCAGCAAGTCCACTTCTGGGTATATATTCAAAAGAACTGAAAGCAGGGAATCAAGCAAATATTTGTGCATCAGTGTCTACAGCAGCATTACTCACAGTAACCAAAAGTGGGAACAACCCCAATGTTCATCATCAGATGAATGAATAAATAAAAACGTGGTGTATATATACACAATGGGATATTATTTGGCCTTAAAAAGGAAGGGAATTCTGACACGTGCTACAACACGAATGAACCTTGAAAACATTCTATTAAGTGAAATAAGCCAGGCACAAAAGGACAAATACCATATGGTTCCACTTTATAAAAGTATCTATAGGAGTCAAATTCATAGAGAGGTAGAATGGTGGTTGCCAGGGGATGGGGAGAGGGGGAGTTAGTGTTTATTATCAGTTACAGAATGTTAGCTTGGAAGGATGAAAATGTTCTGAAGATGAATAATGGTGATGGTTACAAAAATAATTTGAATGTACTTAATGTCCTTTAGCTGTACACTTAAAGATGGCTAAAATGGTAAATTTTATTTTTATGTTATCTCAATAAAAATATTTAAAAAAAGAACTTCTGTAGGCTTTGTATCTATCTACTCTATTGTATGATGTCAAGATAATCCAGGTTATGATGACAACATCATCACTCACCTTCCTTGACCTATAATCTTGGGTATCAAGATTTTGTTCTTCCTGCCTTTTGGCATCACTAAAAAGCAGAGGATGATAAGACCATAGCTTCAGAAAGAGAGGATTCAAATATCGGTCTTGTATTTTGGCTATGCAAATTCAAGCAAATTATTCAAATTCTATGAGTCAAGAAATACTTATTTTCTTAAAAGAGGATTATAATCTTGACCCTCAAAATGTCACTGAGACCAAATAAAATAAGGTCATGAAAGAGCTTTAAAAATACAATGGTCATTAGGAATATTTACAACTCCAGAAGTTTTGATAGGAACTAGGGATAACTACCTAGAATAAAGTCACAGAATCTAGAAGTTGTATTGGATTAGGCAGGACATAAAGGTTAAAATTTCAGGCCAAAGTTTTTTTGTATGATATTGCTAATATGTGCGATGCATGATGTTGCTAATATTATCTAAAGTCAACCTTGGGAGGCCAGGTAATAATTATCACCTTCTAATATTACTGAAATGTATTATTAAATTATCATCACCACTGATAGATTAAATTACATTAACTTGTCTCTTACTTAAACATGAAATTTGACAGCAGGCAAATTTCTGTACTTAAGGAATCCATTGAAAACTGAAATGTACTACATTCTAAAAAAACATAGCTCATACTTATTGATGGATAGTGAGAAAATATCAAAATACAGTGTGATGTGATGCAGCGGGAATAAAGTGCTAGGGAATTACAACGCACGGAATTCCTCACTTTGCCTGGAGGAGGTTTTGTACAGAATCAGACTTGTGGGCAGCCTGAAGGCTAAGAGGAGGATCTTGCCAGCCAGACAGAGACATTCCAAGAGGCAGATGGTGTGTGCAGGGACGGAGCAGCAGAGCCCGGGGAGTGCTGCTAAGTCCAAGGTTACTAGATATTAAAAGTGGAGGAAGAGGGCTGAGAAATACAAATGGACCAATAATTTAGGGCCATCTTATTTTTCAAAATAATGCTGTGATTTTAGACTGTACCCTGGAGAGCCATCCTAATTTTTTAAGCAAAGGACTAGCTTCTGATTTATAAAAGTGATGTGATAATCCTATGAAGGTGTGGGGCAGCAAGAAATGAGAGGCTGGAAGGTGAGTGGGGGACTGCACCGCCTGGGTCAGAGGGGACAGTGGCCCTAATTCGAGCCAGGGGCTAGGACAGGGCAGCCTGCATATGACAGCAGGCTCTTCAGCACACAGAACCGATGGGACTTGTTCAGCAGTTAGTGTCGGGGAAGGAAAACCCAGGATGATGTGGAGATTTTGAGAGAGAAGAAGTGTCACTTGTCAAGGGAAGAGTAATTCTATCTCTAAGAAGGATTCTCTACTAGCTGGGTTAAGTCAAATTAGACAGTACATTTCTGAAGTAAGCTAAAATACAGCATTAACTTAAGGTATAATATGTACTGCTAAGGATGACCTATAATTCATGCAGAAAGTATAGATACGTAATTCTGATAAAACAGATCTGTGAATGGAGTCCTATTAGGAATAAAGCATAAACTACATAAAATATGACATAGACAGTAACAATCTTCTTAACATTTTACATTTTTAAATGACTAGATATTTGAGTCATTCATTGGTCCATGCAACCAATTAACATTTCTTCTGCACCACCTACATGTCAGGCAATGTGTGGGACACCAGGGATGTAAGACGTGTATGACGTGATGCCCACAAACATGTGGGGCCTGCAGTCTCATGGAGAAGACAAATGTATGCATAAGTATTTTCAGAAAAACGCTAAAAGAGCTGAAGAGGTATGGAAGAAGTTTCCAGGAATGGGGTGATCAACTCATCCCAGTTTGTTGAGACTTTCTTTCTTTTAGGATCAGAAGTCCTGCATTGTGCAGGAGATCCCCCAGTCTCAGGCAAATCGAGGCATCACATAAGGCATCTTAAAACGTCGTAGGTGGTGGCAGTAAGATATAGGCTTTTGTTTTCTGCAAAGGGTGAGGAGATTTCAGATTATGTGTTGGGAAAGACAGAGAAGAAGAAGAAGGCAGGCACAGTACACTTTAGGCAAAAGGAAAAAGAAACATGCAAAGACTGGGAGGTGTGGATGTATGTCCTTTGATATTTGATATTTCTGGAGTACAAGATCCTTACACTGATAAACTTGCAAATAATTTTTGTTTATAAACAGTCAGTCCAAAGTTTCCAGTCGACTACGCCAATTTGACTATTATTTATTTTAAAAGACTGCTGATGCTAAGTTGCCTGGCTGAGACCAAATTCACACGAGAGACGAGGGCTTCTTCAAATCTTCCATGTGAGCACACACTAGTGTCCTCAATGGCTTACAAGATTTGCAAGGGGGGAAGTGTGTTTTTAAAGAAGCCAGGTTGAATTACTGTCTCAGAGGGAAGTGCTACAATATGCGAACAGCTTAAGGCAGAACGTAAATAGTACGTGTATCCCCTTAAGAGGCAATTCAGAGAAGAAGAAAAGGACACAACTGAGTCTGGAACCCAGGAGAGGAAAGCATGAGAAAAATAACTTAGGCTTAAAGAAAGCAAGAATCCACTTTGGGCAACTGGGCGGGAAGGACAGGCCTGTATTTTGGAGCCCTAGCGAGTAGAAAAGGTAAGGTAAGGTGCTGATGTAATGAACACCGAGCAGAGGCTGGGACCAACGAGGCCAAGAAACAACCGCATGGCCTGAGGCAATCCGGTGGTGGGAGAACATTTAAAAAAAGACAATAAAAATGATACAAAGAAAAATGTTGATATGACCATACAGACAGACAGGACTTTTTTCCTCTCAATCTTGACCCTAGCTAGGGGTACTTTATTCGTAAGCAGAAAGTGTTGTTCTCAAATTCAAACTTTTTAAAGGTACAAGCGTTAGTAAGTACAACATGGAGAGGACACCTGGTGCTTTGAGTCGCCCTACTTGAAGGAGAGCCGTCCGTGTGTCCACGCCGCCCGGACCAGGCAGCTCTGATCGCCTGCATCATCCCGCCACGAAGGCGTCAGGGTTTACAAGAACCGAATGACAGCTCCAGGGCTCCTCTGGGACTTCAAATTCTCCTTGGTAAAAACGTAAGTAACGCACATTACTGTTTCTACCTTCCCTTCCTGTTTTCCCCTTCCTTCCCTTTGCTCCTTTCCTTTGCTCCTTCCACTCTTCTTTCTATTCAATATTCACTGAGCACCGAACCAGCCAGATACCGTTCTAAATCCTGGAAACAGCAACGAAGACAAACTTCCTGGCCACTTGATGCTTATTTTCAGTGATTTATAATTTTTGTTTTGTTTTGTTTTACAAGGGTGATATGAAACAACAAAACACAAGACAGAAAGATGGAGAGCAGTAAGAGGCGCTGTTGATACAGGATGGCCGCGGAAGGGTGCTCTCAGGAAGTGGCATTCTGGCGCCACGTCCTGAAAGAAGGAAGTAGCCGCCACCTGGCTGTTTGGGAGAAGCATATTCCAGGACGGAGGAAGAGCAACTCTAAAGTCTCTGGGCACTAACCTGCTCAGACTGTTGCCTACCTAATATCTATTATCCCTTTCTTCCTCACTATCAGAATTCTGACTTTATATGACGTGGCCCTGGGTTCAGGTAAAGGATGACATTACCCACCACCTTGGCAGCCATGGAGGTGCTTTTAGAAAGGAGTTTTTTAAAGAAAAGAAAAAAAAAGATGGTTCACTGGGGAGGTATGCCTTTTGGCCCACCCCTACCCCAGCCTTTCTTCCCCATCCAGGTCCTGGAACACTGAGGCTAGAGCTGCAGTCATCCTGGACCATGAGGTGATCCTCGGAATGGAAGTTAGGCTGGTGACGACTGAAGAAAAAGGCAGAGGACTCAGGTGTCCTGATGATACTGTGGAACCTCCGTGCTACTCCCTGCATAACCTACTTTTAAATTTCTTTTACATAAGAGAAAGACAAAAAGCCGTAATTATTTAGGCCACCGGAATTTCAAGGCGGGGAGGCTCTGCTACTTTCAGCTAAAAGCATTTCTAAACTGTCCAGAGGCAAGGAACAGAAACTGGGGTGCTTACGAGAACGGAGCAGTAATAATCGACAGGAGAGCTGATGATGGGCAGCTGAGCCCCGGTGGCAGCAGCACAGGAGGTAAAAGGTGATGGGATCCCAGACGGACCCTGAACGTAGAGCAAAGAGGGATCTGCTGACAGGCAGCATGTGGTACAGACAAAGATGAGCCAAAGGCCACTGTAAGAATTAGGGCCCGACAAAGTGGGTAAATGGTGCTGCTATTTACTGAGGTGAGAAATGGAGAAGGAGCAGATTTGAAGGGACGGAAAGATCAACCGTTCTCTGTGGGCATGTTAAGCTGGAGATCCTCCAGGACAGCTGAGTGGGAACGTAAACAGACAGTGGTGTGTGTGAGGCAGGACGGGAGATGCACATCTACAAGACACCAGCACGCACACAGGACGTAAAGCCACGGGCCTGCATGAAGTCACCCAGAGGGCATAATGTATAAAAAAAGAGAAAAAGTTCAAGAGCCAAGGTCTAGAACATTCTGAGATTGACAGGTCATAAAGAGAAAACAGATCAAGCAAAGGGGTGGGGCAGCAGAAAGCAGAAAACCCAGGACATCCTAGCACCCCAGTAGACAAGTGGAGAAAGTCCTTCCTGAGGGCGGAGAGAAGCTGTGCTAATAAGGACGAGGGCAGGCCGCGCTGGCGGAGAGCTGAGACCTGAACGCGGGCCCCGCAGCACAGAATTGGCTGGCTGCCCTGCAGGAGCAGCTTCCCTGGACTGCAGGAGTGGAGCAGCCTGAGGGGACGCAGCTTTGAGGCGATTTGCTAGAAAGGGAGACAGAAAAATGGAGCCATCACTGGGAGGAGAGTTAAGAATTGGTTTTTATTTATTAACGTATTTAGTATGTTTGTGTGTGGACAGGGGCAACAATGGTGGTGCAGGAGAGAGAGGTGTCAGGAGGGAAGCGCTCTAGGAGGTGAGGGGTGGCGTCCCGGGCCCATGGGGAGATGCTGGCTGCATGGTGGGATGGCAGACCTGGGGAGGGCGATGGCTGGGAGCAGGCAGACTTTGTGACAGGTGGATGCAGACATTCTCTTTCAGTTGCTCATATTTTCCTACTCAGGTAGGAGGCAACATTTTTAGCTGAGGACAAGGAAGGGGCAGAGTGGACTGGAGGTTTTAGGAGGGAGGAGAAGTGTAAAAAGTACTTGGAGGGAGCGAAATCATTAGAGAAATACAGCAGGATGGCCAGGCAGCATCTGAGGGCCCACTGGGGTCTGTGGTCATCATTTAAGGCGAGGCCAGTCCATGCTCTTGCATTTTCCTTACAGCTATTTCTGCAGCTCAAGGGCAAGTGTGGACTAAGTAGACAGCTGGATTCAACCGAGGCTTCCATAATAGCCAAAAAGAGGCTATTATGCATTAGAAAAAAAACATAATCAGTGGATATTTACCTGGTTTGCGTTCTAAAAGCTGCTGTAAATGAAACACTGCTTGTTCATAGTCCTGTTTTCTGAACATGAGATCTGCCATCATCTATAAAGGTAAAAGTTGGTTCTAAAAATATTGCCATTATGTTTTAGAAAGCACATCTTTCCTATCAGATAGATTTACGGCTATGCAAACACATACAAAAAACACGAGGGAGGCAAAGATTATAAAAAGGAGCCATTTAAAATTCAAGTATACCTTAAGCAAATTAGCACTGATATCAGCCTAACAGAAGATAATTAAGGATGTGAAACAGATCGCTCTGTTCACAAAACTTTATTTTTAGCAGAAAATATGTTCCAACTGGTTATTTTAAAAACAGAAATTTGAAGGGAATTGCACACTCTATGTGTTATCATTGAAAAGATGCCTCCCTGGACTTGGCTAAAATGATGGGAAGATTTAAAAAAACCAAAACACTCTTAAACCCTCAATATTTCAAAAGAATTTAAAATGAGCAAAATCTACTGAGATTTTCTTATTGTGTGTTTTAAAAGGGATACTTTCTATATTTCTTTTTAGTTATAACTTTCAATGAACCTCACGCACTGTCATCTATGTAGCTGTTTGAAAGCTAATGAATACCTCAACCCAGGCAAAAATGAGAAAGCAAAAGCAAAACTCTGAAACACGCCATCTTAGAATGATATACGAAGTTTTCCTCTGAAACTCCAAAAGTCCCACAGAAACTTATTTAAATGAGTCCAGCATGTCTGGGTAAGAACTTAAGACTTAGTCGTTAGCAAATTATAGCTTTATCACATGAACTCCTCCTGACTAAGTATCCTCTTTGGCATAAAGAAAAATTAACTAGGCCCGCCAGGGCAAGTGAAGATCTGATCCAGGTTTACCATTCTTATAAAACAAAAAGACTCTTGGTCTTTATTGGTAAAATGAACTAATAATGTTAAAAATATTATTTCTTCCAAAAGCCAACATGAGCTAGGTCTCTCTAGTATTAGTTTTATCCACTAAAACTGAAAACTTCCCCATGGAATATAAAACACAACGGCCCTTATGGCACTGAAGTCTCACGGACTGACCATGGTGGCAGCCTCACTGTCCTGGTCACTCTGGAGAAGGAGGGTACAGTGCCGCAGGCAGGCATCGGGGTCATCCTGTGCCAGGTATAATCGTGCCAGCTCCAACAGTATCTACAGAAAAAGCGCAACATCAGTCAGAAACATTCTGGAATAAAACGTGAGTAAGGAAAATGTTTGGACACAGATTACGCCTTAGTTGACCAAAACTGATTGCAATAAAAATGCCAAACCTGAGAGGCTGGAAAGCTATGGCATGTTCGGCTCTACTTTCTCTTATACTGGAACAAAAGGGGAAAAACAGGTAGCAACTCACTCGAAAGGCAGAGAGACACAAAGCACTGTGAAAAGAACACTGGTCTTAAATCAGGGATTAGATTCTGGTCCAGGCTTCTCCACGATGGGCCTAAGTCCCTGTTACCTCTCTAAACCTGTTTTCCCATTTGAAAAATATAAAGCTTGGAGCAGATGATTTCTAAGGTATGCTTCAGATTTCAAACCATGATTCCAACTCCCTCAGCCACCACTAAATAAGGTACCTGTTTGGTTATGCCTTAAAGGTTACTTCTGCCTCACATCTGAGTTGTATTCATTTTAAAATATTCAATTTAAAACCTTAAATTCTAACATATGGCCGTCTTTTGTTCTATACCATGAAATAAAGTCAGTCAGAGAAAGACAAATACCATATGATTTCACTCATATGTGGAATTTAAGAAACAAAACACACAGGCAAAGGAAAAAAAAGAAGAGAAAGAGGAAAACCAAGAAAGACTCTTAACCACAGAGAACACACTGCTGGTTACCAGAGTGGGGGGAGGTGTGGGGGGGAAATGGGTGACACAGGTGATGGGGATTAAGGAGGGCACTTGTTATGAGGAGCACAGGGTGACGTATGGAAGTGTTGAATCACTGTATTGTACACTGGAAACTAATATTACACTGTATGTTAACTGGAATTTAAATTAAAAAAAAAAGGAAAAAAGAAGTATTTAGCCATATATAAGTTTTTTAAAAAAATTAATCTATCAAGATCTGAAAGAGTAACAGGATTTTAATTTACATAACCAGAGACTGTAAAGAAGTTTTCTATACCAGTATTATCCTTACATTATTCTCATGCTGAACCACTTGAGGTAAGCGATTCAATCTAGTCACCTTTTTTTGCATATCCAGCACAAACAGCAATTGAAATGCAGAGGTATACAACAGCACTTTAGTAAAGTGAACTGAAGCACCTAGATCCAGATATTCGAGACTGAGAAATTGTTTTAAAGTGATTATTAAAACACCGATTAATATCAACAAAACCAAAGACCTTACAGATTTACTTTATATCACTTGTTCTGTAACTTTAAAACTCTAACATTATTAAGGCATCATATAAGTATTTCAAAGAATTTCTAGAAACGGTATTTATTTTTTGGCTTGTGTTTTTATTACATTTCTTTTTTGACAAATAAACTGGTAAGAATTTTACATTTGGGGCAACAATGTAACAGATGACATCTGGAATAAAAGGTGGTGAAATTGTATAAAGGTACTGACCTTATTATCTGTTTCACAATGAACAAGAGCCTCTCTATAAAACTTAATTGCTTTTTCATAGTCTCGCTGAGCAACAGAATGTTTTGCAATCCTTGCACAAATTTCAGCCGCTAAGTGTTTCTGTGCAGGAGCTGCGTCTGGCTGTTCCATCTGAACACGTTTTAGTACCCGAGCTTGTAATTCTCGAGCCTAGAAAAAAATGAGGATAAAAAAGAATTTAAAAAAGAAAGAGAAAATAAATTAAACCATTCTCAATAATTCACACACAGCATAATTGTACAGAAGATCTATTTAAGCATTACTGGCCCTCAATGTAACAAAGCCTGATCCAAAGAAAATGTCTTAATTAAGGTCTTAAACATGCGCTTGTTTGCAAATGAGCCAGCGTGCACATATCTTTCCAACCAAAGTATAAGAACATTACTGAGTCTTTTCCCACTGTTATAAGGATTATGTACAGAAAGCTCATGAAGGAGGAAATGCAGCCATGAAACAAAAATTTGAAAAAGAATCTAGATGCTGTAAATAAGTGGAAATGTAAAATGTTTATTAAATTAATAAACTAGTATCTAAAAATCAAATATTGGCAGGTTTCAGAGAGTAAGTACATCCACATATTGTTAATGGCATACGAATGAGTCCAATCTTTCTAGATTGGACTAAACAAAACATGCCAACTTGGTAAAACTAACCAGACTATTGAACTTAGTTGTTCCACTCTTAGGAAGGTATTATGGATATTACTGGAAGAAAAAAGGAAACATGTTATCTATTATAAGGAAAAAACAATCTCTGTTATTTGTTGTAAAAAGAAAAAAGAAACAACAAAAAACTAGAAATCTGAAAGCAACTCAAATGTCTAATGACGGGGAAATGACTAATCAATTGATGGTATATATATGAGGTCCAATGCTATATACAGAAACCCAGAAAGAAGGCAGGGGCCTCCTTCAAGAGGAGTACAGGGCCTACTCCTGTAGAGTAGGCTGCTAAACGGGGAAGAGTATCAGCCTTATCACCTATATGTTTGATTTCTGAAACACTGAGACCTTCCTTTTGTAAGTGACAGAGAAATCCTATGTTTTAGGCCTTCACAATAAAATTTAACTTTGAGCTATAGATAAGCATCCACTAATGCATTCATGCATTCATTTAACAAAGAGTAAATGCCCACCATCTGCCACACATTCTGCTACACACAGGGAGCCCTTCTGGGGACTCCTGTCAAAATGTTGGTTGACAACTGGTATTTGATGAAGATGGTCTAAAGCTGAGTATTCTTCAGAACCACGGGTCATAAAATTAATTTAAGGCAACATAATAAGCATTCTTTTGGAAATGAAAGAGGAAAGATTAGAAAATAATGGTGTATATAGCATGTGGTCAAGGTTAATACTGTTTCATGGAAGTTTTACTTTGGTTATATTAATGTGTGCTTATTTTAAGTACAGAGATATGTGCACATTTGTTTATTTCATTTTTTTTATATATGTAAATATTGGTGTGCATGGTTTTGCACACAGGTGAACATATGCACACAATAACAAAAAACTCTGAAAAACCAGTCTAAATAGAGTGATCGTTTCTTTCCGTTTCGCAGTACCTTTTATACCTGTTGTTCCAGCTTAATTCTGCCTTCTTCCCTTTCAAAAGTATTTTGACTTGAATGATAAATTCTATGGTCACCCTAGGTCTAAAAGATATACAATTCATTCTCTAGATAGTCTAATTTTTATCTCTGCAGCAACTAAATCTCTACAAAGTCAGACAAGACCTCATTAGCTTAACTTCCTAGAGAAACACATTTATAAGTTAGATTTTGTGATGCTTTGCATTTTTTTTTTTTTGTTAAAAGATTTTATTTGAGAGGGAGAGAGAAAGAGAGAGAGAGCGCATGGGTTGGGGGAGGAGCAGAGGGAGAAGCAGGCTTCCCACTGAGCAGGGAGTCCGACGTGGAACTCAATCCCAGGACCCTGAGACCATGACCTGAGCTGAAGGCAGACGCTTAACCGACTAAGCCACCCAGGTGCAAAGAAATGCTTTGCATTTTCTTAAAGGTAAATAATCAGGGCAGATTTTTTGCGTAAAATTCTTTTGCATTTCTTATAAAAGGCATTTCATGAAAGAACGCTCAATTGTTGTAAGTAGATACAATGATCATTATGAAACATTTTCACACAGAATAAAATTTTCTTAAAGAATTGATACCATTCCCTATGTTTTCCTTGGATTCCAGAAAGATCAGAACTAAATTTAATTATCTATTACAATAACTATGTTAACCTTGATTGTCAATGCATTTACATTTCTCAGGGGTGCCTGGTAGCTCAGGTGGTTAAGCATCTGCCTTCGGCTCTGGTCAGGATCCCAGGATCCTGGGATCAAGCCCTGCAACAGGCTCTCTGCTCAGCAGGAAGCCTGCTTGTCCCTCTGCCTACTCACCACTCTTGCCTATCTGTGTTCTGTGTAAAATAAATAAAATATTTTTTAAAAAATCAGAATATCACATTACTTTTTATATGATGAATTGTAAGTGACAGAGAAATCCTATGTTTTAGGCCTTCACAATAAAATTTAACTTTGAGGTATAAATAAGCATCCACTAATGCATTCATGCATTTATTTAACAAAGAGTAAATGGACCTATATAGACATAATGGAAAAATCCACACAAATGAATGTTAAGTGAAAGCAGCAAAAATAATCTGTATTATTTAAATATATAAAGTTAGAAAGTCATAAAATTCTTAGTGTTTTATGGCATATGGGTTGTTTATATATGATTTATTTAATTTCATTTTCACAGAAATGATGGTTAATGTAATATGTCAAAAAGTGATTTTTTCCCTGTAATTAAAAAATTAAAATAATGTATGGTTTCCTTTCAGTCATTCAACTAAAATTTCAAGCACCTATCATGGTTGACAGATTTTAAGAGGACTCCCATGATCCTCACCTCTTGGTCTTCACTACCTTGTATAATCACCTCCTTTGTGTGAGGCACGACCTATAACTTGCTTGTAACCAGTAGAATACTGCAAATATGATGGAATGTCACTCCCATGATTACATCATGTAAGACTGTCTTGTTAGCAGACTCATTCTACAGCCTTTCTCCCTTGCTGGCTTTGAAGAACTAAGTAGTCATATTAGCTGGCCTATCAGGCAGGGTGCTGATGAACCTCTAGCGTGTGAGAACCTCTAGGATCTGCAACAAGAAGCAAACAAGAAGCTGGAGCCCTAAGTCTTACAGCCTTGAGGAAATGAATTCTGCTAATAACCTATGTAAGCTTGGAAGTAGATCCTCCACCAGACAAGTCTCTAGATAAGAACCCAATCCTGGCCATACCTTGACTATCTTTTTTTTTTTTTTTAAGATTTTATTTATTTATTTATTTATTTATTTATTTATTTATTTTTAATTGACAGAGAGAGAGAGAGATCGAGAGAGAGAGAGACAGCGAGAGAGGGAACACAAGCAGGGGGAGTGGCAGAGGGAGAAGCAGGCTCCCACGGAGCAGGGAGCCCAATGTGGGGCTTGATCCCAGGACCCTGGGATTATGACCTGAGCTGAAGGCAGCCACTCAACCAACTGAGCCACCCTGATGCCCCCACACCTTGACTATCTTGACACCTCGTAGAGAACCCAGCTAACACATGCCCAGAATATGGACCCACAGAAACTGTGAAAAAAATAAATGCGTGTATTGTTTTCATCGACTAAAATTTGTGATAATTTGCTACACAGCACAGAAAACTAATGAGACAAGCATTTGCTAGGGTCACAAAACATGGGACTACACCTACTCTCCTGGAAATTTTAATTTTAGCAGAAAGATAGATAATAAAATAATTATAGCAAATTATGAGGAGTTTTATGACTGGGAAATACCACTTTCCATGGGAGTACATAATATGAGACCTAACCTAGTCTTGGAGGTGAAGTGAGATATAAAGAAATTACTGGTAGTTACATCCATGTTGAGTTTGGGAAAAGAAAGGAGATGGAACCAGAGTACAGACATTAGGAATTATAGGTGAAGGAAAGAAGGTAAGGGATACTATTGTTTGATCAAAGAATTAGAAGGAAAAATGGCTAGAAATACAGAGAAAATTTACGTCAGGTAAGTCTGTTAAATAATTTGCTTTTTATTCTAGAGGGCAGTTTTCTCTACAGAGCAGTTACTACTACATGTTTATAAGCGACGGAGTAACAAGATTAGGTCTGGCTTTCAGACCGATTACACTGGTGTTGTGGAGAACCGACTGGAATGAAACAAGATTGGAAGAGGAGAGGGATCAGGCAGGAGGCTACTGGAGGAGTCTGGGCAAAAGATAATGCTGGACAGGGCTAAAAGGTGACAGAGATGACAGAGATGGAAAAATGGGGAGTAATTTCAGAAATCTGGAGTTTTTAAAAAGTGAATTAATTAAGACTTGGGGATTCCCTAAATGTAGCAGTTCTGACACTGCCTAAAATGTTTAGCAACTATGCAAAAATACCACGATGGAACTCCTAAATTTCTATACTGTGGGGATTAGGCTCAATAAATGGTTCCTGAATAAATGAGCTTTAAATACCAAAAACTATGATTACATGTGTAAGTTTCTGTTTGAACTGTAACTCAAGATTTATCTTTTTGGATATCAGAATGCAGAGAATGTTAATGATTGGGAAGAATTTTATGGCTCTTTAAATTTTATTAAAGATGAATAATCTCCGTGCTGTAACATATGAACTTAAAATTAATTAAATTTGGTTCACTGGCATAGTCTAACCATGTATACTGTTTATCCTCTTCTTAGTGTTGCTTGAAATATCTGCTCGTGTAACATAAGGACTCACGTAACCAGGGCAGCTGGGACTAGTAATATTCATAAAAAGGTAAAATGGGCCAAATTCACTTCTAAAATATTTTAAACATCTAAATTTACTGAAACTACACTTTCTTTGTAGCTAATGGTAGCTAACCTAGGATTAGGCATAATTTTCTTATCATGGGATCAGAATATAAGGATAAAACATACCAACAATTAAGGATAAGATATTAACATTTTAAAGATGACATGTTATAATGAAATCATAAATTTAGATGGTTATCACAGAAATCAAATGGCCCAAGCTCAATTCATTCACAACTAGAATAAAAAAAATTGGACATATTGGACAAATTACTGAAATGATATTTCACACACAGATACACACACCCCACTGTTAGCTAAAGCTCAAAGTCAAAACATTTAATAAATTATTTGGAGAATGCAGAACTCTTCTGGGTACATGAAAATTAGGTCAAAAGGTGGCAAGTAGTGTGGTATTCTAGAAAGCATACAGGATTACTAGTGAAGTACTCTATGTTCTACTTCAAGCTCTGAGAAGATGGAGGATAAATCAATTCACAAACCTGACTTAACTACCACATATTGAACTAAGCATTCAGTAATGCCAGAAACACATTATTTCAAATCCACATGGAACCTATAGCAAAACTGATTATAATATAGGACAGATACCAAGTTTTAACAAATATCAAAGGATTGAATTGTTCAAAGTATGTCTTTGACCACGGTGGAATTAAACTAGAAATCAATATCCAAAAGATAATAAGGACTCAAATACAGAGAACTGGTGGTTGCCAGAAGGGATGGGGTGGAGGGATGGACAAAATAGGTGAAAGGGATTAAGAGGTACCAAAAAAAAAAAAAAAAAAGATAACAAGAAAATCAGAACTGCCTGGAAATAACCCATGGGTTAAAGAAGCAATCAAAGTAGAAAGGAGGAATATTATGAACAGAGTAATAATAAACTTGTGGGAGGTAGCTAAAGCAATGCTTGAGAAAAATTATCACCTTAAATGAATAAGAACAGAACTAAGGCTAACTAATCCATTACCTAACATACTATTTCAATAAGCTAGGCAAAGATCAACAAACCAAACCCAAAAAGAAAGTAGAAGAAACTAATTAATGAGATAAAAGGAAAACATTTAATGAAGCCAGAAAAGGCAAAAGTTGGTTCTTTGAAAATATTAAGATAATAAACTCCCGGCATAATTGATCATTAATAGAAGGAAAATAAAATAAAATCACCAATATCAGGGCCATAAAAAAAGACATTTTTATAGCACTTGCAGACATTCAAAAATAAGATATAATGAACAAATTTAAAAAGACAGCCGTTCAACCTAACGTAAGAGGTTTAAAAATGATCAATCTGAATTCTAAAGATGTTGAATCCACCAATAAAAACCTTCCACCAATGAAGCCTCAAGGTCCAAATGGTTTTAACTGAATTGTTCCAAACATTAAAGAAACAGCAATAGTCTTAGAGATCCAAACACCTTCATGAACATAGATATACAAATTTTGCACTAGTATCTTTAAATTCCAGCAATATCTTTTTAAAAATCACAATAAAGTGACATTTAAGAAAGATAAGGGTGGTTTAGCATTTGAAAATCAGTTTAATACACCACATTAACAGGGAACAAAATAATAGGAGAAAAGTCAAGATGATGACCTTGATAGCTGTGGAGTGCTGTAGATAAAATTTAAGTCATTTATTACAAAATTGTTAAACTAGAAATTGAAAAATCATCAAAAACCATCAGCTGCTTAGGAATACATCTAAGCAAATGTATATAAAACCTCTCCTTGGAAAAACCTCGAAATATTAAGAGAAATTAAGGAAGATATAAATAAGCAAAAGAGAAAAAAAAATGAGTTCACATCCGGCCTATGACCCTATTCGTGTGACTTTACACAAATTATTAAACCAAGCTTCCTCAGCTATAAGAGATTAAAAATAACAACTTGCTCTAATTGTTATATTAATTAGCAATAACATATTTAAGCAGTACAATCCATTCACATTCAATCATTATTTCTATTTTGGCTTATTTTCTGTGGCAGTTGAGCAGAAATAAATTGTCTTCCTCTGTTACATGTGGCACTTTGCCTTCTGCTCCCACCTCCCACCCCACAACCACTCACAACCAAACACATTTACCTGTTGTAATGAAGTGATTGCATCTCCAGGTCTTTCCATTTTACTATAAACTTTTGCTAGAAGAACATGAGAACGTCCATCTTCCATGACAGCGGACAGTTCATTTACTAGGAGAGAAGATATTGGGAACAAATATTCATTTAATGAACATTTACATTCTTCTACAAGTTTTGAAACTGCTCTTTAGGAAGAATGACTTTGAACAATAGCAAATAAAGTTGAAAAATTTTTAGTCAGTTAACTGAAGGATGGCCAAATTAAAAAAAAAAAAAAAAGATTTAGGATGAAAACTAGCTGGAAAAAAAGTTAAAGAACTGGATAACAACAAGGTTTTCTTAAACATATATTAAGAGATAACAATGTAACAACATATATAAAAATTTCAATTTTCATTTTTAAGTCTGTAAACATCTTTGTTTATTGAAGTCATTAAAAAATAATCAGACTAATTGCTATGGGCAATTAAGAAGATAACTGCTGTTTTTAAAATAATAGATACTTGATAAGCGATGAAGTATGGTCCTTAAGAGCACCGACTTTGATAGCAATCTGTCTGGTTTCAAATCTAGGCCTTCTCACTTACTAGCTATTTAACCTTGAACAAGGTACTTTTCCATTTTGTGCTTCTCTTTCATCTGTAAAACAGTGGAAATAATAGTACTTATCTCAGAGGGTTGCTGTAAAATTTAAAAAGTTCGTAAGTTATTGGGTGCCTGGGTGGCTCTGTTGGTTGGGCAACTGCCTTCGGCTCGGGTCATGATCCTGGAGTCCTGGGATCAGGTCCCGCATCGGGCTCCCTGCTCAGCAGGGTGTCTGCTTCTCCCTCTGACCCTCCCCCCTCTCATGCTCTTTCTCTCTCAAATAAATAAAATCTTTAAAAAAAAAAGTTTGTAAGTTATAAAACAAGTTCGCATATGTAATTAAAATATTCTAGTACATGGTAAGTGCTATTTAAATACTTGGTATTATTATTTTGTGATTTAAGAGCAATAAAAGAACCCTAGATAAATAACAAAAATATATTTCTTCCACTATCCATCCAGTGCATGGTCTGTGCCACACATGTATCAAAGTGGTTTATATATATTATATATTGTCTCTTTAAAGTCTCAGGAGGGGCAGGTTTTGTTATTGCTACTTTACAGGTGAGAGAAACTGTGAGACTGCACAAGGAACAAGGAGACCGTCACAGTGGGCCAGAGGAGCAACGCTGCACACATGAGAAGGGCACCAAGCCCCACTGTGAAGACTTCGGCTTAACTCTGAGGGAAATGCGGAGACGGCAGTGAGCTCGAGCAGACAAGAGCAGACCTCCTCTGCTTAAAAGGCTCAGTGCTGCAGCTGTTGAGAGAGGCTACAGCAGGGGCTTGGGGCTGAGGACGGACTAGGGAGGCCAGCTGGAAGGTCACTGCCAGAATCCACTTGGGACGATGGTGGCTTGTACAAGGCGACAGCTGTGGAACTAGTGGACAGAGTGGTTCTGTAGAATCAACAGGATTTCCTACGGCCAGGGACAAGGGTGACGGCTAGGACTGGGGCTCTCAGCAATGGCTAAGAGGGATGAAGCTGTTTTTGAGGCGAAGAAGGCTGCATGCAGGACAGATGTGAGGAGGCAGATGACGAATTCTGACTAGACATGCCAAGATTCAGATGCTTATTAGAACCCAGATGCTACGTCAGCTAGATGAAGGTGGATATGTCAAGAAAACTGAGGCTTAGATTGCTAATTTAAAGATGGAGATAATTATAATCACCTCAAAAACAAATGTGGACATTAAGGAAATAACATATAATGAAATGCTCAACAAATATTTATTATATGAAAGCACTGATATTACATAAATGTAATAAACTTAACACTCATACAAGTAGAACGTGCTACTTGAATCTCTCTTCTTTCATACCCTTTTCAAAAATGCATATGCACATGTAAGGCCATCTGCAGTGTTTCAAGCAAGGTCTGACAGATCCATGCAAATGTTTTTATGGAACTAATAACACTTTATGTAGTAAATGCATCCCAAATTAGAAGAATTTAAACACCAACTTCCTCAAAGCTAAATTAAAATGCCATTTTGACAATACTAGAAAACTCGAGAGTTGGGCTAACCTTTTCAGGTATCCAAACACATTTACAGTGATTTGGACATTGGCAAAAGCAAAATAACTCAGGGTAAGAAAATGAAGATTCCCAGAATCAGCCATACATATAAATAAGTTTATTATATAGTAAAAGTGGCATCTCACTACATGGCACTGAAACAAAATTGTTCTCCATTTGGGAAACTATATAGTCAAAACTATATGGGGATTAAAGCACATGGGTTAATGTTCTATAAAAATTCCAAAAAATATAAAAGAGTATTTTTACAATGTTAGGATGAGGGAAGTTTTTCTGAGCATGATAGGAAATTCAGAACTCAAAAAAAGAAAAGACTGGCATATGTAATAATTATTTATTTGACTGAGAAAATAATAAATTCAATTGAAAAAACAAAAAAAGGAACAGGATGGGAGAAAAATGTCTCCAAATGAGTAAGAGGTGACAGATGATGAATCAGAGGTTCAGGGTCAAAGATAAAGGAATATGAACAAAAACATCCTAGAAGAAAATGTGATCTACAGACATAAAATAATGCCTAGCCTTATCAATCATCAAAGAAATGCAAATTAAAGTGTTTTTCCCCCTCTGATTAATGCTACACAATGATGGGACATTTTTGTCCCAATGATGGGACAGTACTGTCTTGAACTTTTCTTTAATCTAAATGTCTATCAATATTCTGATATCAACATATAGTAGAATGCTCTATCTGTGCTAAAGAAAATAAAGAAGAACTACATTTACCAACATGGAGAGAAGCTACTAAGCGAAAAATGCCTACTGCAGATGTGCAGTATAATGCGATCCCATCTTGGTAGGAAAAATGTGGTATGTAATTATGTGTGAGAGAGAGAGGCATGGTGTCGACACTAATTAGAATGACACACAAGGTAAATGTGGTTTTCTCTGGAGAGTGGGACAATACAACTTGCATTCACTTCTGTAATCTTTAAATTTTGGTGATGAGTAAGCGCTAGATTTTAATTTAAAATAAAGATCTTTAAAAAGCAAACTTGTAAGAAGGCAATTTATAGTACCCACTTATGTTTTCAACGCACGTAGTTTTTGACTTAGCATCTTGCTCCTAAGAAATAGAAGGAAGTATATACCAACGAATGAGATACAAGGATATTTACTGTAACATAGTTTATTAATATCAAAAGAATGGAAAACCAACTAAATGCCCAGTAATTGAAGGGAAGTTTAAAAAACACTATGGAGTTATAAAAAAAACAAAAAACAAAAAAAACTGTGGAGTTATAGAATATTATGATGCCATTAGAATGACATGAATGTACTAACATCAAATGATATCTGGCACATGCTGTCTGAAAAAAAATTACAGGATGGAAAGAACAATCCATTTGAAAAGAAAATTATGCATATTACACTTATATATTTACAGATACACTAAAACACGAAAATGGTTACCTCTAGGGAGGTAGTTTGAGAACAGGACAAGTAGAATTCACGGGAGAAATTGGAGACTTACATAGTATATTCTTTTAGAGTGTTGAATTTTTAAAAAAAAACTTAAAAGAGGAGAAAAGATTATAAACGTGTTGACTTGATGTATAAAAATATCAGCTGTAGTTGTAATTTAAAGGAAACGCCCTTTATATCATTTTGGAAAGTAAAGTATCTCTCTATAACACAATTAGCTGTTTCATAAATCTGTTATTATTCAAATATCTTATTTTAGCAGAGTGACATGCTCATAAATGAAATAATCAACCTCACATATATAATACTGAGAATAGAAATAAACATTTATATAATATAAAAATAAAATAGATCAGACCTATCGGTATGGTATATATTTTTTTCAAATCAGAAAGACTTTCATACCAGGTTCATGAGCGAGAGCATGTTGAAGAACTTTCTCTGCTTTGTCATACCATTTCAATTTTAATAAAAGCTCAGCCAGGTCATAGCAGAGAAAATTTTGTTGTCCACTTTTCAGAGCGGCTTCATAGTAAGTGATTGCCTAAACAAAATGCATTTCAGTTAGGAAAATGAGGCAATGAGAATGGTGTTAAGTGTAGATATTTTATACACTACAGACTTAAAGCATACAAAAACTCGAAAAAACCTAGAAGCTTAGGCATGTACCTGCCTATCAGTTAAGTATGCCATTTTGCTTAGACAAGCAAACATCAGACAAGCCAACAAGCATTTCTTATGAAAAGCAGCTAACGAAAAGTGCTTGGTGAAACTGTTTTTACCAGTTTTAGTCAAGAGGCCAGTGAACTTCAGTGAATGCAAATACTCTGCTAGTGGCTGTATATATGTTCAGTAGTTACCAGGAATAGAACAAGACATTAACAATTAAGGAAAATCCATTACCCCTACTGGGGGCGGAGGGGAAGCACACAGCTTATCAAAACTGGTTCAACAGAAAGGACATCTGTTATGCTTGTCATAGAATGAAAAAGATATAACCACAGCAACTTCATCATAATTGGCTGCAGGGTTTAGGTGTAAGACGATGTCAGAAGTAAACTTTAGGGCCCAGTCTTTGCAAAATGCAGTGATGAAGAGACACTGAATAAGTCTTTAACATAAATTCCAGTTTGTGAATATAAATTTGGAGTTTACAACCATCAGGATGTAAATAGTGCTTGCTAAAGACTTCTCATAGAGCAGGGTTTGAAACATTGAATCCAATAGACATATTTCAAACATATAAAGTACTTACCTTCGAATAGTTGTGGGTTTTGACAAGTGCTTTCCCAATTTTGCTTGCCAGTGTTCCATCTTTGGGATTCTGATTTAATGCTTGCTCATACGCTACTATGGCTTCTTCAGGCTAATGTTGGCGGATACAAAAAATTAGCAATGAATAAACAGCTTAGCTGGATCCCATTAAAGGGCAACATTTCTATAATTAAGCTCTATACCTGGAGTATTCACTCAGTGAGACAAATAAAGCACATATTTAAGTCTAGAAACGTTAACAATTTCAGAGAGGTGAGAGTCACTACTGTTAGGTGTAACTCATTAGTAAACACCATTTTGGCCAGTAGCTCTCTTCATTCTCCCACTTAACAGAGACTCTTAACTTGCTTCTGGTACCATCTCTATTTCAAATGATAGTGCTGAATTATTGCATCTCAATTTGAAAACAACTTTTTTATTGTAATGGTTATTTCCTTTTACAGTGATGACTGGATTGTCATATATTAAATAACATTTAAAAATTCCTTTTAAGAGACTATGAAGCTAATCACAAAAAAGAGTTTTACCATTTTTAAAAAAAATCTGAGTTCAGTAGCATCAGAAACTTTACCTCTTGTATATTCATGTATGCATCACCAAGGAGAAGAAAAGAACGAGGGCTGGGCATTCTCTCAGCAATTTCTCTAGAAATCAGACCAACTCTATTTAGTAGAATGAATACAAATATCTTCTACACCAGCTAAATACAAGGTAAGCTCACTTATTTCAATTAACCAATAGCCTTCAGAGTACCTTCTACATTTTCAACAGTGTAACATTGAAAGAGAAAAAAGAAAAACCACCTACCCATACCCACACCCAGACTGTTTATGCTAGATCAACCCTTTTTTTTTTTTCATTCAATCTTCCCATTTTCTGAAATGCAGGTAACAAGAGTACTGGTAGATAGTAAACATATCAATTATACAGAAATAGGTTTTGTTATCTCTAATTCTGAAATGATGTGAGAGTGAAGGCACAAAAATATCATGTGATGCTATTGCAACGTATGGTTTCTTATTCAACTGGTCCAAAAACTATTTAAGAAGTATAATTTTATAGATGTTGAAGAATTGAAGTCTACAACTAATGTGTCAGATCTGCCTGAAACAAAGCCTGTGCTTTGAACTACGATATTACAGAGTATCCAAAACAAAGTGACCCTATTTTAAAATATTTTCCCATCAGGGCGCCTGGGTGGCTCAGTTGGTTAAGTGACTGCCTTCAGCTCAGGTCATGATCCTGGAGTCCCGGGATCGAGTCCCACATTGGGCTTCCTGCTCAGTAGGGAGTCTGCTTCTCCCTCTGACCCTCTTCCCTCTCATGCTTTCTATCTCTCATTCTCTCTCTCAAATAAATAAATAAAATATTTAAAAAAAATATTTTCCTATCATGAGAGATGACAGTTAGTGATCTTTTGGAAACATAGAAAATATGATCTAGGACCTCTAATTCATCCATCTATACATGGAATCCTGCTCAGTTTCTTTGAATCACTCAGCACCTACAAAGAACCTGAGCAGTGTTCCGAGTTTGGATATTTACATAATATAGATGAACCAATGACTGAATTCATCAACATGTTGCTATGTTCTCAACAGATAAAAATGTTGATTTTCTCTTACATAAAGTGTGTGCTTATATGTTTATCTTTTTGTTTGGGGAGAAAAGAGCAACCCGTGTGTATGTCTGTGCACACACATGCACACACACGCACATGAATGTGTGTATCCCAATAACTCCTAAGGGCACAAGTGTATAATATAACTGTTAAAGTCCCTGCCCTTTCACCAAGGAAAACTTGTAATCCATACCTTGGTGTGGTATATACTAAGCCATAATTTTCTATTGCTAGAGCTGTCATGCTGAGCATTAAAAATGGCCCTGAGGGGTGCCTGGGTGGCTCAGATGGTTAAGTGTCCACCTTCAGCTCAGGTCATGATCCCAGGGTCCTGGGATCGAGCCCTACATCAGGCTCCTGGCTCAGGGGGGAGCCTGCTTCTCCTTCTCCCTCTGCCTCTCTCCCTGCTCATGCTCTATCTCTGTGTCTCAAATGAATAAATAAAATCTTAAAAAAAAAAAAAAGACCCCTGAACTGCTGTTACATTACACAGCTTTCTTAAGCTATTAGAATACACATAACTTGCTCTTGCCCATCCCAAACAGAATTGAAGTGAAATCACATCTAATGAAGGAGGACAGCTAAGAATCCAGAGTAAGCCACAGGTTGAAATAATCATAATCACTATGGTTTATGTCTTAGGGAGACTGAGTTACTTGGTTAGTGTGATTGCGTTGGTAGCTGAACATATTAGGGAAAGGGTCTATACCGTAAAGCAGTTAAAAGAAAAGAAAAAAAGAAATTTGGGGATTAATTTTAAGAAGTGTCAAAATACAATGGGTTAAAATAATCACTTACCTATAACAAGTAATATATAACATTTTCTCTTTTCTGTGCTTCAGATAAATATCTGCCATTTTCTCTTTGGCCTCTGTGAAATAAGGCTGCTCAGCTGTAATGTTCCGAAGCATGCTTAAAGCCCGCTCCACATCTCCTTGCGCCAGAGCTAGGTCTGTGTTAGCAATGGTAACACGTAATTCTTCAGATGTCCCAGAAAATTCATGGATGGCATCTTGTAAAACTTTTGCTGCCTCATGCTGTAAAGATGAAGTTAAAATAACACTCTTTCAAAATATTCAACAAATTACATTAGAAATGAAGATTTTCTCCAAATCCAGAATGAATAGTAAATGTTAGGCTCTTCATGAAATATTGACAGATTTTTGAAAAGTACAAAAATTAAAAATTAAACTCAGAGACCAAATTCAGATGACTGTATAAATAAGTATCTGTTGGCTGAAAAGTTTTCATGACCAGGACAATGGGGGTTGCTACACGAGAGCTGCTGCTACTGCAATTTAATAAGCATTTACTTTGCATCCGGCACCTAATTCTCATAGAAATTCTCTGAAGTAGTTACTATCATTATCCCCACCATGCAGTAAGGAAACTGAAATTTGGAGAGTGAAGAAGTTAACAAATGACAGACTCAGAACCCAAACTCAGGCAGCCTGACCCCAGAGCCTAAACTCTCAGCCATGCTCATTACTGCCTCCTTGATGGGATCCAGTCCACAATCCTCCCCTGTACCAAATGGCTCTTCATTAACTAGCAGATTACTTTATTCCCTATGCCAGGACCTCATTTCTGTTATGCCTCAGCTGAATATATTCCCTCAGTTCCAAATGTGTACCTCGATGAATCTAAAATGTCATTTATTTTAGGACTCATCTCAACTTAAGAGATTATAAGACATTTTGATTTCAGAAATGTTAACATGTGAAAAAAAATAGTGCATTCTGGAATCAACTATCTATGGTAGAATTGGTTCTTCTTAAATATATATTTAGGTTAATGTATTAGTGAAATAGAAATTATTTTGAGATTTGGCAAGTATCTAGACACAGCCTTCTTAATTTCCACTAAAATATGAAAATAACTGACGAGCAACTGTTGCAATCTAAAAACAGATATTAATGATGTTAAGTTCCTCATTTTTTTTTTTTTTAGATTTTACTTATTTGACAGAGAGAGCGAGAGAGGGAACACAAGCAGGGGAGTAGGAGAGGGAGAAGCAGGCTCCCCACTGAGTAGGGAGCCCGATGCAGGGGCTCGATCATGACCTGAGCCGAAGGCAGACGCTTAATGACTGAGCCACCCAGGCGCCCCAGGTTCCTCATTTTTTATAAGGCTTGAATTAAAACTTGACTTACCTGTTCTCCATTTAAGCGGTGAACCTCTACCAACTCGAGAAAGATTGATAAACGAAGGTTTGCATCAACTTCGGTTTTTCTGTATTTTGATTTTGAGGAAGCTCCAATTCTCCTCATTCCTGGTAAACTCATTGCCATATGTAGAGTTTTAATTGCTTCTGCTATTTCACCCATTTTCTTTTGTGATTGAGCTTTTATCAAATGATATAAAGGATTTTCTCTCACCTGAAAAAAGTAATATTCAGAAATACTTCCTTGGAGTGCTTACAATGCCAACACATAATTTACAATCCACCAAACATTAAAATAACAGAATCTCTGAGGACAGTCTATCTGTGATCGTATACATGAGGTCTATTTCTGTCTTTTTATTAACTTTCTGACCATTTATTGTGTTAAATCAGATTCAGGCAACCTGCCACTACCTAGCATCCTCCTGGATGACAAACAAGGTGATTAAGGGCTTTTACCATGATAGAAGAGAAAACACCAAAAAAAGCTTGTAAGGCTAGCAAATATATTCTAGGAAATTTAGTTTTCAGGAAAGGAATTTATCTGGGACTTCTAATACTGATATCAAGTCATTAGATTTCTAGAAACACAGTTTTTTCCCTTTCTTTTTTTAATTTTAAGATTAAAAATCTCAGAACACTTTAGTCAAACTTGGTTTTACCCTTTGATACTACTCTGAAACACCTAGTTATGAAGACTCTATCTTTATTTTGGGTACCAAAAGTGTATACAGAAAAAATAAGAAAATGACAAAAAGATTGAAGAAGGAGTTGAAGGAGACAATCCAGAATGAGGTGATGGGTCAGCCACCTAATGTCTAGGAAGGCTCCAATCATCCTTAAGGCTATGGCTGTAAGCCTGAGCTAGGCATCATATTTTCTGGTGGGCTCTGTGTAAATACTCATGATTCTGTTCTTCTCTCAGAGATTTCGATTCATTGGGATGGGGTACTAGCACTAGGGTGGTAATGCACCACTAGTCTTGAGAACTACTAACCTAAGAAAAAGGCACTGTCTTCTGCAAATCCTGAATTCTCCAGTCCACTGAAGGGTCCTCACATAACAGGGTTCAAAACCCTGTGAACCAAAGCAAAAGTTTGAGGAGCTCCTCCATGACTCCAGGTAGTTCAGGAAGCACCTGAACCTATGATTTTTCCTAATGCTTAGGGATATGGGATGTAACACAGAATATCTTGGCTAGAAATCTAATGTGTTTATATCCTCAAACCACATACGAACTTTCAAAATGACTAGGTGTTCTTTGATGATGACTCTAAAAAGTTATTAAAACCCACAATCCAAGAAAGAAACAAGCAATATAGAGTTCTTACACATAAAAATATTTGGCATAATGCTCTACAGTTTATAATTATTTTTATATACATCCATTACTGCATGTAATGCCCACTATAACTGTAAGGTGTTATTATGAATTTTATAGAGAAGGTTCAGAGAGAGAAAAGTGGGAAAACCAGACACTGACCCCCCAGGTCCTCTGTCTCCAAGTTCATAAAGTTTTTTTTAATTACACAACAGCTGCCTCCACTTCTTCTCCTGCTTGTGAATCCAAACTTTTTTCCATTAAAAATAAATTTATTAGCAAAACATTATACGCAAAAATACAAAACAAGTGAATATGCAGACACTTGCTAAAGGTTCAAGGAGGGTGATATGTTTTATCCACCTGAATCTGGAATACTTACCTTAAAATTATAGCTCAGACAAAGTTCAAGTGACTGAGAACACAATTTGAATTTTTCCTGAGACAAATAAACCTGAGCTATCAGGAGATGAGCATCTGCATAAGAAGGGTTGTGTTCTAGGCAATGCTGCAGGTTATTATAAGCTGCTTCAATGTCACCTAATAAGAGAAACAAAGCATTATAATTCAAATGATTGAGAGAGAGAGATGTGAGAGAGGAGGGACATGAATAGTTTATGGACAGTTCCATGCCTACCTGCCCCAGGTAGCCCCTTTCTAATCTTCATGAAAGAATATACCTGTAAGTCAGGCCAGCCCTAAGAAGCAAACCAGGGAAAGCTGTGAAAGGATCAGAGTCAATCACCATTGCTACTTCTGAGAGGACTATAAATGTACCTTTATTTATTTTCCTGATCAAAAAACTTTTTACTTAAAATTTCATTACAGTAAGTTTTGCAAAACACAGACATTTAAATAGCTAGAATTCTGTGCTGTCACTTATATTAACAAAGAAGATACATAGTCTTATAATCATCCTTGGCCAGAAATTTTACTGCTGTATATAAAATAACAAAAAAAGCACTAAGGATATATTCCAGACATTCAGAAATAGGAGCTATTGATTTAATATGCCTTTAAATGCCAAGTATAATAGCCAATGTTTTGGATACACATCCTCTGTACATCTACAAGTCTTAGATGGAAGAAAGGATCAAAATTAAAGTGACAGGAATGGTGGAATCTGTTAGGCTCAGGCTGGTAGATGGGGTAGAAAGAGGCTCTTCAGAGAAGGAAGAATATAAACTCTAGGTCCTAGAAGAAATTTCTAGTGATATAACCCACAGCATTCCACCTAAAGCCATCTCACAGACTGTGTTAAGTAGGTATAGGAACGCAGCTCCCCATTCAACCTTGCTAGGAGCATCAGGGAAGAACAGACCCTAAATTACTCTCTGTTCCATTACGCTCCTTAACCTCATCTGATACCTCAATAGACCAAACAAGTTTTACAGTTAGGGCTTCCACTTCCCAAAGGCCCAACCTACCCATGACAGAATCCATCTACATGGAAAACAGTTTTCTTAGAGACATAGGATTAATAAACAAGTAACGGGCTGAGGCTGCATAATAACATACTAAACATAGTATCAAAATTTGTCAATCAACCAACAAACATAATAAATAATATTGGATTATTCATTGTTGTGATACACTCTAACACTCAAGAACCAAGCAGGCAGAAAAGGAAATAAGAAATGGGAATGTTAAGTATAATAAACTGGTGTGCAAATTACCACCCCCATGTTCTTTAAGGAGGAAAAGATTTAAGGAGATAACTTGAAGGTTACTGCTAAGGGGGAAAGCACATAGGAAAAGAATCAGGGTTTACAAATAAGAGACTGAAGAATATGAGGACTGAATGAATAATTGAGATTAGAATCTTTTAAAGGTGATGATGGGGGAAAGATGCGTGGTTAGTATTTAGAAGGTCACTAAATATTTAAAAATGAGAAATGGGTAATCACTGTTGCAGAAAATAGCCATATAAAAAAAGAACACAACAATATAACATTTTAATCTAAGAGCAGCCTAATTTCCTTTAAGGGAAAAATGAAAGACATTTCTGTCCTGCATGTATGTCTTTGTAACACAGAATTTGGCTGGTCTTTGTCCCAGGTTCCTGGGACAGAGTCTTAAAATCTTGGAATTTCCTGAGTGAGAGAAGTATCTTTGTTATTTGAGGTTGGCTTTGACAATTTATATAAGTGAGAAGATGAATAGTAAGCCCTAGATAGCTTATGTTAAGAATATGACTCAGTGGGGACCAGCCATGCCAGAAAGACCAACCAAGCAGAGGATGGTGTTATCTACCTGAACTGGGGAGCAGGACCCTGGAGCCTGAGTTCAATCACATGCCCAATGATTCCATATCCCTGCCTATATAATGAACCTGGGGTGAGCTTCCCTAGTTGTTAATGCTCTCTACGTACTGTCATATATACACGTGTTGGATTGTTGATGTGTACCAACTCCACAGACAGTGAACAATGGCAGCTTCACATTTGGAACCCTCCCAGGCCTTTGCCCTGTGCATCTCTCCCTTTTGCTAGTTTGGATTAGTATCCTTTTGCTATACTAAAACTCTAATCATACGTATAGCAATTTCCCGAATTCTAGGAGTCGTTCTAGTGAACTTGAACCTGAGGGGTCATAGAAATCCCGAATTTGTAGCCAGCTAGTCAGAAGTTCAGGTGGCCTTGGCAACCCCGGAACTTATGGCTCATGTCTGTGCCCTTAACCTGCGAAGTCTGGTCCAACTCTGGGTAGTTCTGGGGTTAGAAGTCATTGTAGTTGGCAGTTTTATCAGGATACCGCTATTCAGACATACGGCAGCACTATTTTAAATGATTTAAGGCTGCTGTTTTTAAAAATGGGGTCAATATATGAGACTTTCATTTCTAGAGACTTTGGCAATTAAGAATTACTACACTGAGACTGATTTATATCAATTTTCAAAATAACAGATGTCTAATAAATTAATCAAAGAACTCAAAAGTCCCAGTTCAATTATTTAGTAGATAATACCAGTTCAACTCAGAGGAAAGTAGAAATTTCATGTGGCCCAACAGAACTTAACCAGAAGAAGGTATTATAGAGCCACTTCTTACATCTAGAGTATTTTCGAGATCCCAGCTTTTGAGATCATCTAGTTGTTTGTTTTTTTAACAGTTAAAATTGAGGTACAAAAAATTAGCAAAGTCAATCTTCTAACTCTCTCCATTATATATAAGAAATAATTGTTTAGGATGATACCTTTAAGTTGGTTTCTACCCCTTATGATTTTACAAATTTAATTTACTTTGCATGGTATTCATCTAGAAAAGGTACATAAATATAAGCCCCAAAGGTTGGTCTATTATGTATATAGTCACAAACCCATTTGTGTCCTAAAACAAAGGTTATATATCTGGGTTTTTTTTTTTTTTTTTTTGAGCTATACATAGTCACAGACACTAAACAGGAATTAACCAATACATTTCATAAAGGCCCCAAACCTGGTAAACCTTTCATCTGGCTATGCCAATGAGTCAATAACTATGGACTAAAGACTATAAATTCTTATTGCCATCTAAGTATCTGACGGACTTTTTTTTAAGTGGTACAACTGCATTTTCCCAGCAATTCGTGTGATCAACAAATATTACATTTATTTTAATTTTTAAAGAATTAAACAGTACAGAATATTATGCGATTTTGTTTTGGATTAAAATTATTTATTTGTGCACAAGTAAAATGCATTTTATGTGACTGTTCTCCACATATATACTTAGTTTATTTCCCTTTTGTTTTTGTTAACATCAGAATAAAAAAGTTATTTTAAGTTTTTAAGGTATATTCTACCTGATAAATATTTCACTTTTGCTATTAGGAAGACAGCTTGCAGAAGACCTGGTACAGTTCTTACTATAGTCTCCAGGATTGAGGTACAACGTCTGAGAAGTGGAGAAAGAGGTTGCCCAGGACTTGCAGGCTATAAACAAAACAAATCAGCATATCATTTTATAAGTTCTAGTATTTAGTTAAAAGTGAACACACACTTTAAATTTTAGTAGAACTAGCAAAACTATTTTTCCAAAATTTCTGTTATTCTACTTTTGCATATCTTTACCATAATGTGACTAATACTAATTTGTCTCCCTGGGATCTATGAACAAACCATGTAAATAATGGCTTTTATTCAGCAAAATAGTTATGAATTACACAATTACTGATTTGAAAACACGAAAGGAGCGTATTTGTTCAAAAACTGTAAGGGAAACATATTCAAAGGAAAGATAACTAAGAGGCAGAATTTCTTGCTGGAATTGAGAGTCGAGGCAATGTGAATTCTAATTCTAGACCTGCCTTGTGATTTATTCAGTTCAGTAACTTGCATTGCCCCCTAGAGTACTGTAAGATCAGTTTCTGAAAATTCTTTTTTTTCCTAGTAGATATCAGAAGGTAGAAAACACATGCGCTACACCAAATGTCTCATACCTTCACATTTTCTGCTTCTCTGCCTGGCATGCTGAAGGTCCTCAAAGGTTTTTGTTATTTTTTTTTCTCTTTTTATTAATACGCAGTAAATATAACTAAAAGAGTACTAGAAATCTATTGTTTTAATGGCTGTCTTAATCAATGGTTACCCACTCATAAGCTAAAATGTGATATTAGAATTTAAATGTCAAATGTTCATTCTCCCTGCTTTGCCCTACTAATGCTGCTTCCTTTATTTGAAAAATAATCCTCCCCATTGTCCCCCTATACCCCACAAGTATATAGTCTTAGCTAGAGTATGGTCTCCTACTGACAATCACTTCTACCACGAGATGTTGTTATTGACAAGAAAGTGCCACATCTCTTTGCTACCTTGCGGCACAAAAAAATGTGCAAAAATTTCAAAAGGAATTTCAAAATATGACCATTGATGCTTAGAACACCTCAACTTCTTTAAATTTCTAGAGCATTTATAATCTGTGTAATAAAATTTAGCATTCTATATTATCTTATACAATCCCATAGTAGTTTCATATTTTGTTTTGCTTCTTTTATAGGGCTAGGGTGCTTTTTTTTTTTTTTAAATATTTTATTTATTTATTTGACATAGAGAGAGAGAGAGACAGAGTGAGCACAAGCAGGGGGAATGGCAGGCAGAGGCAGAGGGAGAAGCAGGCTCCCCACAGAGAAGGGGGAGTCCGATGCGGGACTCGATCCCGGGACTCCGGGATCATGACCTGAGCCGAAGGCAGTGGCTTAACCAACTGAGCCACCCAGGCGCCCAAGGGCTAGGGTGCCTTAAAGATTGGAATTTTACACGTTTTCAAACAGTAATGAATACAGAGTAAACTCTTTAAAAGTATTTTTTTTCACTTGAAAACAATGAAAGTGTAGGTGATATAGTGAGGTTAAGGTTCTTTGCCACCTGCTAACAATTATTTATTGAAAAAAATTATTTGAGACCCACCATCATTTTTACTGTAAATGCTTTCAGAGTAAAGCATATACGGACAATCTCTAAGATAACATCTGTTTGATTAAAAAAAAAAAAACTATATAAAAGGAGCAAGGAACAGAGCTGGAGACACAGACAAGTCTGTCTTTCTGATATTTCCCCATGAAAACAGCATTATAAGCGCTAATTAGGTGCTATTACTCTGACAAAAGTTATATTGCAGGAACACAGAATGTCGTGGACTAGGGACACAATTACCACTTTACCACATTTCTTTCTCACCTATAATTAATTCTTAGCATAGCTGCCAGAGAAATCCTTTTAACCTGTTGAGTCAGATCATGCTGAAACCTTCTGCTGGCTCCTCACTGTGCTCAGAGTTGATGTTGGGGAAGTGACAACAACTTCTAAGGCCCTACGTGGTCTGGTATCCTCTGCTGTGACCTCCTCCTCACTCCCTCCCGGTCACATGAGTCTCCTGTGTCCCTTGAGGCCACAGCACAAGTGTTCCTGTGCCTGAGACAATCTATACCATATTTCCACGGGAACGCTTCAGGTTTTTGTTCAATTTTTACCATTTCAAAGAGGCCTAACCAGACCATCTTATCCAAAATTACCACCCCCGACCCTAGTCTGTTATTTTCTATTACATAATTGACTTGACTATATTATGTCTCCTCCGGCTAGTTATATATGCTTCAAGAGGGCAAAGGCTGTGGTTTATTCTTACACGACCACCTCGCCAGCTCTAAGCGGAGCCCTGGGTACTCTACAAGCATTTGTTGAATGAATTCTGAATACTGCACAAGTACTGAAAAATGTATTCCGACTCTAAGCAACTGAGAACAGATCATGACGGGGAGACTGGGATCAATCCTAGGTGTTATTCCAGAACGGTTAATTCATTTTTCTTTCTTTTCAAGTTTTTATTTAAATTCTAGTTAGTTAACATACACTGTAATATGGTTTTAGGTGTAGAATTTAGTGACTCATCACTTATATATAACACCCAGTACTCATATAACACCCAGGGCACACAAATGCCCTCCTTAATCCCCATCACCCATCTAGCCCATCCCCCACCCACCTCCCCTCCAGCAACCCTCAGTTTGTTCTCTATAGTTAAGAATGGTTAATTTAAAACAGATTATGGGGTGCCTGGGTGGCTCAGTTCGTTAAGCGCCTGTTCGGCTCGGGTCATGATCCTGGAGTCCCAGGATCGAGTCCCACATCGGGCTCCCCGCTCAGTGGGGAGTCTGCTTCTCCCTCTGACCCTCCCCCCTCTCATGCTCTCTCTCATTCTCTCTCCCAAATAAATAAATAAAATCTTTAAAAATAAATAAATAAACAAAACAGATTATGAAAGTCTGTAAAAGGACTTGGTGATCAAAACAGCAGCATGGCTTCCCTCAAGAAAGGCCATTATCCTCATTTCTTCAACACAAGGAAGCTGTAAATCAGGGAGAATGCTAAGTATTATGCTTTTAGCAATGAGGTATTTGATACTCCCTCCTAGGATACTCCTGGGCTGAATCATGAGCTGAGTACAGTAATGTTAAGTCATCTGCTTACTGTCTGTAATAAAAAGAGTACTGACTAATGGTTCTACATAAATTTGGAAAGAACTCTCTGAGAATACAATAAAAGGTTACATCTTCAGTTCTATTCAGAGGTAGATAAGGCAGATAATGGATGACAGTAAAGATCCGTATAAAACAGATGACAATCAGGATCTAAAAGAATATGGTAATCTGAAATTATGACTCTGAGGAGATAAAATTTCCTAGGGATAGAGTCTACACATGGGTCCTCAGTTGCACTGAATAATAGATCCAAGGACTTTAGTTAACTATTAATTCAACAGGGGTCAATAATATAATATAATTCACAAAAGAAAGCTAGAGGAATACCCAGAATTAGGGAGGAAGAGGATCTGCCAAGGCCAAACCCATACACGGAACAGTGACTTACTGAGAGCTTACTAACAAAATAAAGGCTGTCCTCAGGCTCACGGCCAGGGTTCTACCTATGTCATGTCATATAAAAAATAAATGGCTAAAAACCTGGAATTGTTTAGGAGAACCATGAAAACTAATTTCTAAAATCCAAAGGTCTGTGTTATGAGTGAGAAATAATCCTTGCTTCGGCGAAGTAATTGGATTTGCTCTGTGCCACTCCGGAGAGCAGGAGGCGGACCAGGAAATGGGTTAATTTTTTTTTAACACAAAGCTGAGTCTGACAACATAGGAAATACGGTCTAATAGTCATAGTCATACAGTAAGAACTGCATTTTTGAATGCACCCCGGGGTTGGATGGGCATGTAATGTGGATGCTGTGGAGAAGATTCAAATATTACATGCATGTCTGAATTAAATGACTTCTAATATTTCTTCTAAACTGAAGATTTTAAGATTTTATGAACTATAAGTGAATATTTGTAAATCAATATATTATTATTTGATAGCAGTCATTGGTGTAAGTATTCTGATTTAAGAACTATTTCAACTAATATAGATATAAATACGACCATTGTAAGATGCTGATATAATCTAACATGTGAAAGACAATTTATTAGCATGTTTTATAAAAAATCATATAAGTGATGGCGAAAATATTTTCGTTGAAAATAAGTCCCAGGATTACTTACCTGCATTGGACAGAAATTCAGATATTCGGTAATAATTTCTAGCAAGAAATCAGGATTTAAGTTCTCAAAATACTGTATGCCAAGTGGTAGATCTTCTAACTGTGAAAAATGAGTGTCCAGAACGTCGTTTAACAAATTAATAACTTCCTCTTGTCGTTTATTTTTCTTCATAGCAAGAATTGCATGTAAATAGGTTAATTCCTAGAAATTAAGTAGTTGTCATTAATTACCCCATTCAGTTGTAAAGCCATTTATTTCTATTTAGATTTCAAACATTTATGAAGTGCTATTTATGTGCATTATCTGTTCGAATTTAAGTATTAGCCTGTACAAACTTTTAGAATCTTATACAAGAATATTTAAAGTCTAATTCTGTGTGGAGGTAAGTTAGTAGATGCAATTATGTATTAAAATTAGTGTATATTAGTCCTGAAAGCCATTACTATTACTAAAATTTAAAATCTCGTATTTTATAAATAGTACCTAGGATCTACCATCTGATAAAATAAAACACTGTACCGCAGATTTTCCAATAGACTGCTGAATTTCCCTAAGGAATTCTAGCTGCTGATCTGCATCCTGTAACTGCCATTCAATTAACTGACATCGGACAAATCCTAAAACCAAACAGGACAAAAACAGTCAAAGTCCACATCAGTTCAGGCATGTACAGTTCAAGCTAACACAAACATTAATGAAACAGATTTTCCCTCCATAATATATTAAAGTATTAATCATTATAATAAAGTATAATAGACTAAAGTAATACAACTTCAGATTTAAGGAAAAAAAGAATAAAAGAAAATAAAATGGGCAGCTTTGTACCCAAATAAAATCAGTTACTAAGAAATTCAGAATTTATAGGAACTATCTCATAAAAATCTATTCTCAAGATAGTTAAGAAATAAAAACTTCATTTTTGAAGACTTATGTTTTTTTTTTCTATTGTGGATAATGGAGGACAGTTTAATTTTAGAAAACCACAACACACATTTTTTTCTCCTTTAACAGCAGGTATTAAAGGAATTATGACTTGCATCTCTCTGAGGAACATTTAGAAAGAGCTGTCATACCTGTCAGTGCAGGGACGCTAGTTTCATCAAGTGTCATGGCGGTCTTATACCACTTCAATGCCTCTTTAACTTTTCCTTGTGAAATCATTTGGTATCCAAGTTCTGTAGCAAATTCTGATTGCTGAGGGGCTAAACTAAAAGCTCTTTCTAGTAATCTCTGAATTTTTTGAAGAATGAGTTGACTTCGCCCACACTAAAAAGAAAAAAGAAATTTTAGACTAGAAAGTCAAACACTTCTACTCAGGTGGGAGGATTATTTTTTCCTAAAGATACAAATTATTTGTACTTCATAGAAATAGAATGAAAAAATAAATAAAAGTATTTAATAATCAAATAAAACTTCTCTATTTACTAACTAGACAGTACAGCAAAAGTTTATATCCTAGCAGAACTTAAAATCCTAATGAGCTATTTTAAACAGCTTCTTGAAAAGTATACTCTAATGAAGTTGCTGTACATTTTTTAGAACTTTTTCTACTTTTCAAACTTTTTAAAACTGTCTCATGATTGTTTCACAAATTAGACAAGAAAATTGTTATATAAATTGGTTTATATATATATTAATCTAATCAAAACTTAAGACAAGGATTTGCTTTCCCCCTAAGGAGAAGGTATGCCACCAGGGAGAATATTTTAAAAGATCACGCATTAGAATCTTTATGAACAAAGCTTCAAAAAAATTTCAAGAAATGGTAATTCTGCTGAAGTATGTAATGTTCTAACATAATAACTTTTAAGAGTAAAATATTAAACTGCTTGAATTTTTGTAAGCTTGTTTAAAAACTAATCAAAATAAATTATCTAACAATAAAGTAAATAAAAAAGGTAAATACCTTCCTTAAGTCAAACTTTTGTAATAGCACAGGATTTTTTTCCCTCTACATTTCACACAATCTGACAATCTGTTTTTTAACAAAAGAATTCAGTTTCAATGTCATTTAATAATTAAGATCCTTGATTTTTTTCCTCCAATTTTATGGCTAGTAGTTCACTTGTGTATACAGTTTTCCTTATTTTTTTTTTAGTTTAATTAAGAACTTTTCACTCCTCTCATTCCTTGTATTGAGATTCTGTAGTATTTTTCTGTTCCATTCCTGATGATCTTCTTATTGGATGTTGTAAGAGAAACATTTCTTTACTAGTATTATTAAAAAAAAAAAAAAAAAAAGATCCCAGCCATTTTCCCCACCAAAATTGTCTCTTACCCATGTTAAAACTGTTTTTCAAATACAACTGACTCTTGAATAACTCAGGGGTGAGGGTGCTGTCACCCACGCCCTACCCCCTTCTCCCGCACCACACAGTTGAAAATCTGCATATAGGGGTGCCTGGGTGGCTCAGTTGTTAAGTGTCTGCCTTTGGCTCAGGTCATGATCCCAGGGTTCTAGAACTGAGCCCCGCATTGGGATCCCTGCTCAGCAGGAAGCCTGCTTCTCCCTCTCCCACTCCCCATGCTTGTGTTCCCTCTCTGGCTGTCTCTGTCAAATAAATAAATAAAATCTTTAAAAAAAAAAAAAAGAAAATCTGCATATAATTTTTGACTTCCCAAACACTTAACTATTAATAGCTTACACTGACCACACCTTCCTGATAACCGAAACAGTCCATTAACACATATTTTGTATGTTATATATTCTTACAATAAAGTTAGAGAAAAGAAAATCATAAGGAAAATTCATTTACAATACTGTATTGATTGAACACATCTGCATTAAGTGGACTCACACAGTTCAAACTTGTGTTGTTCAAGGGTCAACTGTAGTTTCAAAAAACAAAATAAAGAATAACCCTAGTTATAAATCCTATGCTCTGATTAATAAATAACTTCCCACTTCCTCTGGAATTTCCCACTTCCCTATCCTTAAAGGCTCCGCAAGGGCTACTTCCATGAAACCTCCATTATGCCTTCTTATGGTTGGAAATCATATCTCCTCTGAACTGACAGGATTTCCTAAGACTGTATCACATATTTACATACATATGGTATTTTCATTCTAGGCCATATACTCTTTGATGCCTCAACCTTTGTGACTTGTTTTATATTCCCAGGCACAGATAACAGAGCTCTGTTACATAGCAGGCTCTCTTACAGTTCTGCTGAAGGCTACTGTGATCTTATAAAAAAGTTGAGCATTCTGTGGTTCCATGGCATCCAATGCATTCTCTAAGTTCTCCAGTGTAGTGGCAGCCTAAAACAAAAGTATCAGTATAATTTGAAAATAAGAAAAAAAGAATACATGACATATACACTAATAAGTATTAATATTAAAAAAATCCTTGCTTTTACAAATTCCCTCTTGTCTGGTGAAATCTATGTTTCGAAATGTATTAAAAGTTCTTTTAAAAAGCTCAAGAATTATAAATAAGGAATTGAGTTTTAGGATGTGTTTTTTAGGGGTCCCTGGCAGGCTCAGTCAGAGAACATGAGACTCTTGATCTCGGGGTCATGAGTTCGAGTCCCACATTGGGTATGGAAATTACTTACATAAATAAAACTTAAAATAAAATAAATAAAATGTGCTTTTAAAATATTTGTTAATAAATGGAAACCTCTGGGTAAAGATACCCATAATATTCAATTAACTATATATGCGAAGCTCCCTCTCCAATCATTAGTTCATGACACACGAGATATGAAAAATAATATAATTATAAACATTAATATTATATGAGGTCAGATTTTGGATTACCTATATAGTCTGGTTTATACTTAAAATATTTTCTAGAATAGAAAAATCATCAAGACACTGAAAGTAATTTCAATGCCTGGAAAATTTACTAAAGAGTTGTCCCCAGTAAAATTCCTCTGGTATTTACTGAAGAACTTAGTTGCCGTCACATTTAACAATTTAACCAGTTTAATTTACCCAATGAAACACAATTCACATCTACTACTTATTATAATACTATTTGCTTCAGACTGGATTTTGGCATTCTATAACCCAGTACATAATCAATGTGCTCATTACTAGAGAAACATGAATCTTATTATAAGGTCCGGTCCAATGGGATGTCATCCTAAGCCCATTTAAATTATGCAAACTCAGTTGAACTGTAAAAAAACTAAGAATTATATTTTGCATATATATTCTTTCATACCTAGCACCACCAGTTACATTAATCATGTATATTACTGTATAGGAGTTTTATGTAGGAAACCACATATACTGTAATTAATGATTTAAGGAATTTTCAAGGTATTTTAACTATTCAATATTTTTGCTTTATTAGTTGATTTAAGAAGCTCATCACTGTATTAAAGTGTATTTCTAGGAATCAAGGAAAAACTACCATGGCATACATTCTGAAAGAGCTCTTCAAGGCTCTGATGTACGGGCATATGTGTGTATAACTACATATTTTTTAATATAGGAAACTTAAATAATACAACTTACCTTCTCTATGTCCCCCTCCCTACACAAATAGTAAAGAGCCAGGATTCTTAGCGCTTCCACATTTTGATTATCCTGAAGCATTAACCTGCAGAAAAACATTTCACTTAATGTTCAAATAAACTCAATGTGGTTTTTTTATTTGAGGGTTTGAAAGGACAGTTTGCTGGTCTGACTATTCCACTGTCTAAATAAGAATTTTAATCAGTAAGATAGCATATCCTTTATGAAAATTATCAACCTCATTATTTAAGCTAAAAAAAATCTCTGAATCTTTAATATGTTTTAAAAAGATAGGAATAGATTGTATCAGTCTCTTTAAATCCTTTGGCAATCCTAAATAAAGTTATTAGTTAACCATATCCAACAGTATATTAAAAGAATAATTTGAGGCACCTGGGTAGCTCAGTTGGTTAAGTGTCTGATTCTTGACTGCAGCTCAGGTCATGATCTCAGGATTATGAGACAGAGCCCTACATCAGGCTCCGCATGGGGTGTGGAGCCTGCTTAAGATTCTCTCTCTCCCTCCCCCCACCACCCTCTCCCTCTCAGAAAAAAAAAGAACAATTCACCCTGACCAGGAAGATGTATTACAAGAATTGCAGGAATGAAAAGATGGGTTAAACATTTAAAAATCTGTTAATGTGATTCACATTAAAACAGATTCCTATGTGAGAAAAACAAATCAGAAAAAAATTAGTAACAACTCCCCTTTCCCCAAAAAAACATAAACTTAGTAAAAAATATGCAAAAGCTATATAAATTCCTAAACTTTACTCAAGGACATTTGAAAAACTGAACAAATGGGGTAACTAACACACTAGGTTTCTTCTTATCACGAATGGTGTGGTACAGTGAATTATTAGCTTCAATCTTCCCAGCTTCCCTTAATACATGCTTTCCGCCATGAAAGTGAGCAGTTCCTCCCATGAATGCTGACATGTACTTTACTGCTTCTTGGCTATGGACTTGGGACGTTTTCCTTATTTGGTCAATGGAACGTGAATAGGAATGGCAGTGTGCCACCCCAAAGTTTCAGAGGCACTGAATATTTCTGCCTGTCCTCTTGCATCTCTGCTATCACCATGAGAAGAGTTTCCTCTGGGTAGCTGCTGCTCTCTGGCTTGAACCCAGAGAAGAATACCCTTAGAGCTGACCAGAGACCAAACTGCAATGAGGTGCTACACCCAGCCAGCTGGATCTAAAATTTGAAGCAGAACCCCAGGCAAGCCTGGTTGAGGTCAGATGATCCCTACCAAAGTGAGAAATGAATGCTTATAGTCATATGCCCTGAGATCTGTAGTTGTTTGCTATGCCTCAATAGCTGCCCCATGATAATACTCATTTTTGGTTAAAAAAAATTTTTCCCCAAATAATCTATAGATTTAATGCAATTCAAACCAAAATCTTATTTTTTTTTTAACTTGGTAAGTTAATTCTGACAGTCAATTGCAAAAGAAGAGCCAAGAAAACTATCGAAAAAGAAACATGATGGAGAACTTGCCCTAAAAAATATAAAAATCCATTAAAAATATAGGAAAGAATAGACCCAGTTTAAAAAAAAAAAAGGACCACTCAGCATACGGGGGGGGGGGAGGGGAATAGCTTTTGGTATTAAAAAGATGCTCAATCTCAACATAATTGAAGAAATGAAAATAAAAATAAAGTTTTATTCTACCAGATTCTACCACTTTTATTCTATCAGATAGTTAAAAACAAAAACACCACACCAATAGCCAGAATTAATAAGGAAGGGTGAGGGGGCATCCAGTAGACTACGGATGGGAGTATAAATTCTTAGGAGAACAATTTGGTAGTGTCTTCCAGAATTTCAAACATGCATACCTGAGGTAGAGACTGCAATCTGTCCCCTCAAATCCATTCTCTCTTCATTTGCTTGGGCACACAGCTAGCCTACATTTTCCTGCCACCTTTGCAATTAGATGTGGCCCATGGGAGACCAAGCACCGTATGCCACTTCTGGGCCTGGGCTTTAAAGAAAAGTGGAATGACTCCACCCTCTTTCCCTTTGTACCAGCTGGATAGCAATGTCATGAGGTTTTAGGACAAGGCAGAGTTGCAAGATGGAAAGGGACTAGGTCCCTTAATGACGGTGTGGAGGAAGGCTGCCTGATCAAGATTTACACCCACTCAAAATAGTTACATATCACAAGAAAAATTGTGTTTAGATTTTTTTTTTTTTTTTTTTTTTTTTTTAGGAGCTTAGCCTATCCTAACAAATAAGATTCCCTTTAACTCAGTAATCCCTCATTTGGGAAACATCCTCCAGAAATACACAAAATGTGTATAAAGGGGTGTGTGTGTATAGGCCTAAATGTCTACCAATGAGGAAAGATAAATTATTTGTATGTTTATTTTATAGATGTTTCCATTGTTAAAAAAGAACTATGTATATCTGTGTGAATGGATATAAAAGAACATCCACAAAATACTAAGTTAAAGAAAAATCAAGTTTAGGGGCACCTGGGTGGCGCAGTTGGTTAAGTATCTAACTCTTGGTTTCAGCTCAGGTAGTGATCTCAGGGCTGTGAGATCAAGCCCTGCACTGGGCTCCGCGCTCAGCACTGATTGTTTGATCGCCTTGAGTTTTCTCCCTCTCCCTCTGTCCCTCCCCACCAGAACATGTACTCTCTCTCTAAAATAAAACTTAAAAAAAAAAAAAGAAAAATCAAGTTTAAAAACTATATAACAAGTCTATTTTCTACACACATTCCCCCAAAATATATTTTTTATGTATTGATACTCCCCTCACCCCCTCACACACAGTGCCTACAAATCTAGAAAAATATAAATATCAGTTACTAATGTCCAAATTGTGGCCTCCAAATATCATTTCCCACTAAAAGGGATTAGACTGCGTTCCACAATGCCTAATACCTGTTTGGGGCAGCAAATATACAGAAGTACCCCGGTATATCTTGCTCTCTACCAAATAGCAAGGAAACTATCAAGGACTACGAGGATCATATGGAAAGGACTTAAGAACTAACTTGAGGAGGCTACCAAGAGCCAAAGATGAGATAATTTAAGCAATTTTAATAACCAAAATGGTTAGAAACATTTAAGTTTAATCCATGTCATATAAACAAATCCAAACTACTAATCAGTCACTACTGCAGGATGCCAGGGAATTTTTAAATTTTTTTTGGTTTTTTGAAACCCAGAAATAAAAGACTCAAGGACTTATCCAATTTTTCTTATATGAACTATAACACCAGATAACCACCAGTAGATTAGAAGGTTTTTTTTTAATAGTATTCCAGCTAAGAAATGAAGAAAGAATGATATAACCATATTAATCCTAGAGCACCCACATACTGAGCACAAATTTCTGAGCCACCTGGGTGGCTCAGTCGGTTAAGTGTCCAACTCTTGATTTTGGCTCAGGTCACGTTCTTGGGGCTGGGAGATCGAGCCCCGCACTGGGTGTTGGAGGCCGCTTAGGATTCTCTCTCTCCATCTGGCCCTCCCCCCACTACCTCTCTTAAAAAGAGAAAATTCTGCTAATAGCACAAAAAGACAAGCAAAGATTATGTCCCTTTGATGAAAGAACACATCACCACTTACTAAATAATTGCAAAAAAAAATTGAACATGAATCTAACCAAGCCTCTATATCCAGTACCAATTTATAGGAAATTCATAGGATAGCAACAAGTTATACGGTATATGGCATGTAGTCAATAAAATTTGTATGGAAAACCTACAGGATAAAAGACTGGTTTCTTTAACTTACACATCACAAAAAAAAAAAAAAAAAAAGAGGTGGGAGAAGAGGGAGGCAGATGGAGGGAGAGAGAAGGAAAATGAGGAGGGGCGGAGGGAGAGAAGGAATCCTCCAATGACTTCACACTCCAGAAGAAAACTCCAAACCCTCAAGATGACCGAGACCTTTCAAATGCTGGCTCCCTAAGACCTTCCACATCCTGGCTCCCCTGCTCCACCCTTCTGCTCTGACTTCACTGTCCAGTCATTTTATCTCCTCCCACTCCTTAAAAACATGACACAAACTTTTGCCTCAAGGTTTTCACACTTGTTTTTCCTTCTTTCTCTAAAGTCTTCTTCCAGATAGCTGCATGGCTTGCTCCTTTAGTTCAAACACCATCTGCTCACTGAGGCCTTCCCTGGCCATCCCATCAAATGGAACCCTTCCCCCGACTCCCGATTTCACTTTCCAGTTTTATCTTTTCTCCATAGCACTTATAACTCTCTAACATACTACATAACCTCTTATTTGTTCTGCTTTTTATATGGTTCCTCTCATTTGAATATAAGCTTCACAAGGGCAGGGACATTTTCCATAAAAGAGTGTCTTAGAACAGCTATTGAGATATTTATATAAATCAATAAATTGAGTTTTTAAAAATAATGCAATGTTAAGTTCTTCAATTCTATATTGTTTGAAAAAATCAAACTTAAAATATGATAAAAATATATGGTTGTTTTTTTTTTTCCTGGAAATTATAACCAGATCCAAAGGTACTTGTATTATCTTTTTTTACTTAACCTGTGTGCTGTTTCAACAGTCTGGTCCCAATCCTGTAAGGCAAGTTGTAGTTTCATTTTCTTTACAAAAGCAGGAAGGAAACTTGGAAAGTTCACTATTATCTGGTTCACAGTCTCCAGAGCACCAGAATAATTCTGGCTCATCTCAAGGCATTGTGCCTAATGGGAGAAAAAACGTGGTATCAAAACTGTGATCATACATACCAAGGTTCTCATAACAGTTATCCTGGAAGACATACAATACTAGTGTTTAACATATTCTTTCTATATTCTTGTTTTCTGACTTTTCTGTAGGGAACAGTTATTTTTATAATGAGAAATACAAAACAAGTTTTTAACAAAACAAAAATTTTCAAACATTACAAAACAATAAAAATATTTTATGTAATTGACTTTGTTATAAAACCCTAATTTAAATAACTAGAACAGAAAAATTATCTCTTAGAATAAAATATTTCTAGGCTATTTGCAAATGGAATCTAAAATGAAGAGATTTTGTATGTTTTTTTCAAAAAATTACTTTCAGGCTAAAGAAGATAAGACTTTAAAAAATAAGCAAAATAAAGTTCAAGCAACTCCTTCTAGCTCAACATTTTCAATTCTAGAAAGTATTTTAAGGAAATAATTGAATAAGACCACACAAAATATAGATTATAGTTATGGCAGATTTCTAATAGATATAATGGAAAAAATAAAAATAATCCAAAATGTCCATACAGGATTAAATTATAGCCTATCTATTTAATCAAATTTTAGGTGGTTATGTGGATTTGTAGATCTGTATTTACTGACATGAAGAGATGTCATCTATAATGCAATAGTTTAATTAGTTATCTTTAATGGTGATATTTATTCTTAATTCAGATATTACTGAATTGTGAATATTTTTTACAATGTCTATGTATTACTTTCATAGTCAGAAAAAATAAAGCTATAGAGTTACTGCTATAGATAAGAAAAGATATGAGGCATATTTATCACATATCAGATTTTTAAAAATTTGCTTCGAGATCTCCTTTAGGAATAAATTTAGTCCTGGAATATCTCAGTTCAAAATGAGCATCCAGTCTCAAAAAATGTAATATAATCCTAAAATTGGTTTGAGATTATATTTTCATGTATATTCCCATATAATTATATTCCCATATAAAGTCTGAGAACCATCCAAAGATGCCATTATGTCAAAATAAATTACTATTAAAATTTCTGAATAGCTGAGAAAGATTAATGCAGAGCATTTTTTCAAATTACATGTATCTTTAGAATCTGCCTAAATAGCGGGTAATGTAAAAAAAGAAAATCATGTTAAAAGACCACATCTATTACTTCCTTAGACTATCATCTCCCATATGATGCCACATACATATTAAATGAAACTAAATTTGCTGTGTATTTGGTTCACATCATTCCAAGTTGGCATTAGGCTAATGCAAACATCCTCTATTGAATTAATTGAAAAATAAATACATAATTGGGATGGGTTGTAGCAGAAAAAGAATTTAAACCAATCTTAAGTATTGGAGGAAAAAGGTAAGTCCCTCCTAAAATATATTAACACCTGAAACAGCCCCACCTTAGGAGGTTATCAACTAGCTTTTCTTTAAGAAATAGGGAGGAGGAGAAATAATCAAAAAAAAACTTTTTAAAAACTTGATAAACACACAATTCCTCTAGCAGTGCCTTTAGGTAAAACTTGACTCCAATCAGCTGGAATGCTAGCTGTACGCCCGGCGCGTATCTGAACACGCTCACCAGCCACAGACATTGACAAGAGTGATGAGGGGATATTAACAACAGCCAAGACAGTAATCTCTCTTCTTCCTTTTTATCCTCCCAATTACTGCTTATCTAACAAGGTGTTTTCCTAACATATACATTTAATTTCTTCTTGCCAAATCAAAAATTTGAAGTTTTAAGGCGTTCTAAAGGCATCAATGGAACTGAAGAAAGGCCCGAATTATACATTTCTACCTACCAATGATTTCTAATGACTCCGCCAATTAATTGCTCATCCCTCACAATATAAGTCAGGTCATACTGTTTCTCTTTTCACCGGCTGCCTATCTGGTTCAAATTAAAAGCCAAAGGCTTTATACAACCAGCCCGGCCGCTCATCCCCCCATGCCCACCTGCCCCCACGCCCACCTGCTTTTCCTCCAGCCTCTTCTAACCTCCGCTTTGCTCATTCCACTTTCATCTCCTGGTCTCCCAGCAATACCCTGAACATGCCTTAAGGTATTTCAACTTGTTATCCCCTCTATTTGTAATGCTTTCCTGCAGGAGCCCAGAGCTTCAACTCTCACCTCCTATATATGTCTTTGCTCAAATGTCACTTTTCCTGACCACATCATTTGAACCTACAAATTCATAACCCAGCTTTACATCTCCCCTTTACCTGATTTATTTTTCCATTGCACTTATCACCTTCTAATATACTACATAACTTATTCATTTATTTTTTATTATGTTATGTTAATCACCATACATTACATCATTAGTTTTTGAGGTTTACTTATTTATTTTATTGTCTGTCTTCAACAATAGAGTATAAGCTCCAAAAAGGAAGAAGTTTTATTTTGCTTCAGGGTATCCCTACTATCTAGAGTGATGCCTTGCACATATTAGACTATAAATGTTTAGTGAGTAAATAATATAGGAACCACCACCAACAACAATTAAAACCAATCAAGATTTAGGAATTTGGTAAGGAATACATCTCTCTAGCTTGTTGTTCACTGTCCTATACAAATAAAATCCAGTCCCTCCCATAATTGAGAGCTGAAAGAAGTAACATGACAATTATTATCTTTTTTGAGCTACTCATTTTGTTGGGTTTCAAATATATTATGAATAAACTTTAAAACATGATTTATTTACCCTCACTCCAACTCACCTTACCCAGCAGAGCAAAAATATCATTTCCATCTTGTAATCCCTCTTCAAAATATCTCAGTGCTTTTTTAGTATAAGGTTCTTTTCCTCTTGTGATATCAAGCCATGCTCTCAAAACCTGTCCCTGTAGAATGAAAAATTCTAATCATACTTTCATTTTATTGGAAATGAAAGAAATAAATGTTGATGAAAGAGGTAAACCTAACATCCTTTTTTGTGATGAGTAACAAAAAATCACTCTGTCAAAAATGTTATGAATAATAAAAGTGTTCAGTAAAATTGTTTTCAAACCTTTCCAGCCTAAGTCTTAGGAACGGTTATGTATTTCAGCCCTTAAGGTTACCACGTATTCAATATTAATATTAAGAAACTTGTCAAACATTCCATTATTCCTAAATAACCAATATTCTTACCTGGGACTTTGCTAGTAAATTATTTTAGTATTTGTGCCGCTGAAGCGAGCACTAGTAAATTATTAATAATAATTGTTAAACATGGGGTGCCTGGGTGGCTCAGTTGGTTAAGCAACTGCCTTCGGCTCAGGTCATGATCCTGGAGTCCCGGGATCGAGTCCCGCATCAGGCTCCCTGCTTGGCGGGGAGTCTGCTTCTCCCTCTGACCTTCTTCCCTCTCATGCTCTCTCTACCATTCTCTCTCTCTCTCAATAAATAAATAAAAAAAAAAATCTTTAAAAAAAAAATAATTGTTAAACATGTAATTCAAAACACAAACAAGAATCCATTACCTCTTTTTTGGGCAAACAGACCAAGTGAACTAAGATGGAAAAACAGAAGTGTCTTGCTTGATACATATTAAAAGTTAAGATAATCTGGCAACTATCTTAATCCTTGTGACTAGTCCAGTGAGTTTCAAATGAAAGGACAAATGACCTCAAAAACCAAAGACTGAAGAAGTCATGGGTGTTTACGTTCAGAAATGCTAGTGAGTCAGCAGGTTATAAGGTTTTTAGGATTTAGAAAGAAGATGGATACATGTTACTGTACTTTTCAGTGTCCAAAAAAATTGTGCAATCTGTTCTTCTATCAAAAAATTCTAGGTTAACTCATAAACTTATCAATCTTTAAGATTATATTTACCTCCCTGCATTTCACTTGAAAAGAAAGATATGAATACTAAAACAATGCTATTTCTCTCTTTTTTAAAGATTTTATTGACTTGAGACGGCAAGCATGCACATGTGGTAGGAGCAGGGGTGGAGGCAAAAAGAGAGGGAGAGGGACAGCAGGCCCCTCACTGAGCGGGGAGCTGGATGCAGGGCTGGATCCCAGGACCCCAGGATCATAAACTGAGCCGAAGGCAGAGATTTAACCCACTGAGCCACCCAGGCGCCTCTAAAATAATGCTATTTCTACTCACTAGATCAATGTTCTGTATTTGAATCATTTCAACTATTGTCTCTGTGTGGATGATGCCCAGCCTTTTTTCTATTCCAATACCTCGTCTAAACTTTTCTTTTTCCAAAAGCTCATCTACTATCTCCATCACACTGTTCTACCAGAGATGGAAACACAGCATGTCTGGAACCAAATATACTACCCCCTCCAAGATTACCTTCTTATCCCAATAGTCTCTGTTCATGTTAACCTGAACCACGGTCTCTGAACTGTCCAGGCTTAAGACCTCAGAGAGAGATCCTTGATATCTGACACCTCAAAATCTTGCCCCTGCCACTTATAATCAGTTGACAGCTCTTGCGGGTATTTAATAATTTTCAAACTCATACCCATGGTACAATATTTTAGTTTAGGCTCACAAAACCTTCTGTCAGAAAGCATGTACTACCATTTTTGGGGCTGCACTCTAGTTTCTCCCCAGGCCAGTTCATCCTATAAACCATCATTAAATCAGTCTTGTGAATTTGCACTCTTAATAATACCACTGCCACAATTATGTTTAAAAACCTCAATAACGGGGAGGCCTCGGTGGCTCAGTTGGTTAAACGTCTGTCTTCAGCTCAGGTCATGATCCCAGGGTCCTGGGATTGAGTCCCGCATTGGGCTCCCTGCTCAGCAAGGAGCCTACTTCTCCCTCTGTCTGCCATTCCCCCTGCATGTGCTCACTCTCTCTCTCTCTGACAAATAAATAAATCTTAAAAAAAAAAATAACCTCAATGACCTCTCCATTGCCTATCAAATTAGATATAAATATGTGTAGCTAGCTGTCAAGGCCCTTCACTTTGTCCCAACCCACCTCCCTAAGCTTTTCTTCCACCCTCTTTATCTATGCACCCGGTGTTTCTGTCAAATGTGAGCTTCTCACTGTACCCAGAACCAACACATCTCCTTGTTTTTCTTATTTCCATTATTTCCCACCTTGGGAGTACTGCTTCCCTTTTCCATCATCTTTGCATTTGGAAACTGTATCCATCTTTCAGGTTTCAGCTCAAATGCTACTTCCTTCAAGAAATTCTTCCTCATTCTAACACTTATAGATGCAATCTCTCCTTAAATTCTTAGAATAATGCCTAGCACAAAGTAAGTGAGCAATAACTGTTAATTATTATTTTATATTTTAATCACATGTCTCTCATACCACTTATAAATGTTCTCATAGAATTAGCTGGGTATGTGCTCTATGACACTACTAAACTGATCCAACCATGTAAGTAAAGTTTATGTATTCCTGATCTTTGTATCACTAACAGTGCAAATATCAGTGCCTTGTACCTAGAGTTCAATAAGGAAAGTGAGAGGAAAAAGAGATAAGGAAGGAAGGGAGGAAAGGAACCAGGGAGGAATCTTTTAAAGAGTTAATAAACAGCATAAAAACAAACAATGTGAGACAACCACAATTTTACAAGATAAAGCTTTTACAATCTTTTACAATAGTTTTGTAATATTTACAATATTTACAAAATATTAAAATAAAGCTATTTATAAAATGAGAATAGAGTAGAATAACAAGGAATACTACTGAAAATATAAGCTTCTTTTACTAGTGTATCTACTTCAAAATAAGAAACTCAGTTACCTCTTTATTGCCATTTGACATTTTGATCATTCTGTCAATATACTCTCTCGCCTTGTCATGACGGCCAATGTGCCATAGAAATAAGCCTGCATGGTACAAAGCTTTCGGCCCAGCTCCTTTACGTTGCTCCTTTACTCTGGCATCTGATTCCAGAATAGCTTCTCTATCTAGGAGGGGAAAAGAGGCATTAAATGAAAATTAAATTCTAGATCAACTGTTCATAATGGGTCAATTAACAGTGCACAGAATATAGTTCTCTCTATAGCACCACTGTCTAACAGAAATAAAATACAAGCCACATTTGTAACTTAAAATTTCCTAGTAGCCACATCAAAGTAGCAAAAAGAAACAAAACTGATTTCAATAATATATTTTATTTAACCTAATATATCCAAGTTACCATTCCAACACAAAATTGACATGAAAATTGAGATTTTTTTTTATTAAATTTTTAAAATCTCATATGTATCTTATACAAAGTATATCTCAATTATGATGCTAAATTTTCTTCAAAAATACTTGATTTGGGATGCCTGGGTGGCTTAGTCCGTTAAGCATCTGCCTTCAGCTCAGGTTATGATCTTAGGATCCTGGGATCGAGTCCTGTGTCAGGCACCCTGCTCAGCAGGGAGTCTGCTTCTCCCTCTGCCCCACCCCCTCTCATGCTCTCTCTCTCTCTCAATAAAAAGTTTAATAAAAAAATACTTGATTTGTACTTAAGAGTCCATAAAAGTTATAGCTAAAAATAGCAGATTCAAATATTCACTATTCCAAACATAACTTTTCTAATAACTGAATCAAGTTATCAGTTTTAAATTTACATTTAATTAGAATTAAATGTGTATTTTAAGTTCAGTCTCTCGAACTAGATACATTTCAAGTACTCAGCAGCCATGTGGTTAATGACCACTGTAATGTACACTATAGTTCTACAGTTTATGTCATTCTCAAGATCTAAAGGCTAAATATGCCAATTTTTTTTAATAATAAGACTTGAAAAAATTAGCAATGATTCTAAAATTATTAGGGGCAAATCCAAAACTAGTGCTCAAATTACCCAATTCCCTAATCCAATTCTAAAATATGTAAACATTCCTGGCTATTGTCATAGCCCAGTGAAAGGTAATATAATTACTATTGATTTACATGGTTTAATACCGACCGCTTGGCAGCTCCCTTACAAAGATGGTCTACCTCTAATAACTTTAACCATTAAATCTATTAGGTACGTACTTAGGACACAAATGTCAATTGGATCCAAATCCTGAATTGAATCAGAATATGGATCAGCTATGCAATAAGTTTTAAGAAATGTCAAAGTTGAAGGCTGTGATTCTAACCAACTACCTTTCTGGAAATACCAGAAAACGGTATTATCTCTTCCTTTTATCTCTAATGATACCAATGTAAACTTACATTATGAGTTCACGAAACAAAATTGTTTTTGGAAGGCTACAGATTGCCTGGCAAGAAGACCCTCCAACACACCCACTTGAACACCTTCGTAAGTTTTCATTAAATAGTCATGATACAGAAAGAGAACTCATCAGGGCAGGGGCAGGATTTGTACTTTCCTGCCAGATGTCCATCAAGTCCCAAGTGGGGCATCTGTTAGCTGTGACACCATCAGCACAAAGCTGGCTCTTACCAGATATCAGCTCAAGTTCTTAAAGCACGACAGCCCTTTTATAATCAGGGCTTATGTCAGCATTTAGAAAGAATGAACATGAACAATCTAGGGCCTTCCTAGGCAATACTGATGGACATCTGGGTCTCTCCTGAGCTTAAGCCCACTCAGAATCATCTATGGTAGAAAGTAGAGTCAGTACTCAGGTGTTTCTAAATAGTATTTCTGCCTCCATCTTTTTACTGTCCTGGAAATCACATTTCCCAACAGAACCAACACCCGTTGAGAATAACCAATGAAATGAAAACGTGATTCTAAGAGGAAAATATTTTGTACTAATTTGCTTTTTAGATTTACTGGCTATATCTCTCTCTGCAAATTCTCTGCTCCACCTAATACACTCCTGCTGGATCAGAGACCTACACAAGAGCCTAATCCTGAACCTTCAACATATTTCCCATCGATTTAGCCTGTCTGACAAATATGCTTTATATTCAAATCCTACTTGCCCTTCAAAGACCAGATTAAGGCCCCATCTTCCACAAAACCTCCACAGCCTTCTACGGATTAACAGTACATATCATTTTCAGTTAATTATGGACTTGTTTTCTCATAATTTTATTTAATAGTAACATTAGCATTTAACTTCTGTGGGTTTTACATTTTCTTTTCTTCACTAGACTATAAACTTGATGTCATGGACCACTTTTTACAATTCTTTTGTATTCTCTAACTATATCTGACATAATCCCTTGCAGAAAGTAAGCATCTAGTCATCAGATTTGTTTACTTGTTACACATATTAATGTTTTAAATAACTTTTTGTTCATTTGTGCAAGTGTATGTGAGGTGAAGGAGGTATGTGATACTTTGCTCAGGAAAAAAATTTTCTAATATTAAAAAAAAATTCTGTGACATCTGATTATCGTCTAATTATTTGAAACATGACCTATATTTACAATGCCATTAGCTGTTAGTGAATGTATATAAAAGAATACAATACTATTTCTTCTTTATTACCTATAATTATGATATTCTGCTTCCACCATTAAGATCCACCATATATTGACATTTCACACAATTTTAATTGCTGGTTTATGCATAAAGTTCTATCATCTACTTATATTTCCCAACCTACTACTGGATAAAAATTTACTGAATATCTTCCAAGAGCTAGCAAGCCCCCTGTGGGGATATGTACAGGCCTTGAAGAAGCTTAAGATACAATGGAAGAGATAAATTGCATGTAGCTATAGATTTGCACATAATAAGCTATAAAGTTGGCTGCTGCAGAGCAATTTCTGCATATATCTCTTTTGGGCTGTCCTTTGCTTAATAACTGCCAATATACATTCAACTTGATATTAATTCCAATGATTCCTATATATAAATGAAACTTCTGTTGTAAGATATAAGGAATATGAAAGGGATATAAGACACGTATTTCTTGTGCTTGACAAATTTGTAACCTTCTCAGGGAAGATAAGACAAATTGATAAAATAGTATTTACAGAAAATTATAATATAGTATTATTAGACTAAGTGCAATGGTAATTGAGAAAAATCAAAATTGAGTAGAAAAAATTGTCTTAAGCCTTATACTTAAATACTATACCTGGATTAGGACTCATTTTATGGGCATATATCAGTGCAATTAGAGAACAAAGTGATACATCTTGTTTATTTTTAATAGCCTCAAATTCACGAAGAGCTTCTTGAGTTTTACCTGAAAATCAAAATTATAATGTGAAAAATTGTTCATACTACAAAACAAGAATTTAAAAACGTATGGAACATGTTTAATAATTAGCACGTACCTTCCATTAATGTACCATAGGCATGATAAAACCTGAACACTGGGTCATTGCCATACCTCTTAACTCCTTCACTGGCAGTAAGTAACACATGATGGAAATATTTCTCTTGACAATAGTAATTAATCAAAGTCTAAAAGGAAATAAGGACTAAATGTTAAAAGAGATTTCGCTGTTCTGAAATACCGTTAAGAAACATATTTACCTAAAATCTTGAATAATCTAAAATTAGATGTGATTTTTTTTTCTTCCAAGTTCCTGAAAATATTGTTAAAGACTAGCACTTAACAGTAAGGAATGCAAAACACAATGAACACAAAATTTTTGAAAAAAACTCAATGTTTCCTAATAATTTCAGTCTTCTTTTTCTAAATTGTTTGTTAATAATACTGAAATTAGGCTACTTTCACCTCTTTCCTTTCCTTTGCCCACATTTTCTTAAAGGTTTTAGAAAATGGGAAAACAGACAAAAAACAGGAATAATAAGAGCCTTCCATTGCGAGACCATAGGATTCTTTTTTAAAAAATCTTGCTTCTGTTTTGTTGTTATAGCATTACAAAGTAATAAACTGAATTCAGCAATTCATTGTCAAATGTTGTCTTGTTCTCTGAGTTCTACAACAAATAACTGTCAGTAAGAACAATTGATCTGAGCTGTTTCTTAATGGAAATTACTATCTTTAAGTCCTTTCTGAAATTGTTTTATTTAGATTTACATGGCAGAAAACTAATACCGGGAGATACTAAGTTCTGATTAATTGGGTCTATGCTTTACACCTTTTTCTCAGGATCATGTGTAAGGCTTAGTTGCTAACCTAATCAAAGAGGGAAGTCAGATTCACTATCGCTGAGATATACCTGATTCACCTCCATTAACCAATCTGGGCCATCCCATACTCACCTACTGACTTGCAGCTGGTACAGCAGGGGCGAGAAATAAGGATGAAGCAGCAACTGACAGGATTGAAATATGAGTGTCTAAACTGCTTTTTTTTTTTTTTTTTTTTTTACAGTCTGTTGTCTCTGAAGGGCTACAGTCCACATGCTTCTCTAGAGCAGTTAGACATTCTCTGTAACTTCTACTCCGCTTCCCTCCTTGTGGTTACTGCTCTCTAGTTCCTGTGCCCCCCACAGCACACTTCAGTAAAGTGCAGTTTTGTTCCAGTACGCTTCCCTAAGATCGCAGATGACCTTTTAGTTTGCCACAACTGAGGACTTCTGTTCAGCATTTAAGTACCTACAACTCTCCTGAAATGTATCATAAAAAGGACATGGATTTAAAGGTGAAAAGACCTGTTTTTAAATTTCTGGTCCATCTTACAGCACCTTAGTTTGCTCATTTGTGAAAAGGCTGTTAATTATTTACAAATCATTGTGAGGATTAATTATAACATTATACTGTAAAGCTCCTAAAAAAAATAAGTTCCTCTGAACCCCATACGTTGATGAAGTAAAAAACGTAGTATCCAATCAAGACCTCTCATCTAAGCTCCAGATTCATCTTTCCATTTGCCCCTGCTACCCAAGCCCGAAATCAAGTCATGGCATCCCCCCTTCCAGTTTGCCCAGTCCCCCAATTCTAACCAGTAAGACTCTTCTGTTTCTCTAGCCTACGGCCTACTCTCCATACCTTACCACTCCTTGGTTTGTTCAGTCCAACATTTACTGCCTACTAGTGCCAGGCACTGGGCTAGATGCTGTGAATGTGAAGATGAGTAAAATATGGTTCCTAACCCAGAAATGCTTAAATTCTCCAACTGAGACTAGAATCTAAAGACTAACAAATACAATGCAGTAAATGCAAGCAAGAAAAGAGCTTATAAAGTGCTTTAGGGATGTCGAAGGATGAGGCTGGGGTGTGGGAGGATGGAAGAATAAAATTAAGGGAAAGATTCTCCGGGAGGACTTCAGAACTGACTCTTGACTCGTGAACTCCTCATTCTCCCTCCACACATACACATTCTCCCTATTTCCCTTTCGAGATCCTTGAGGAAGACAGAAGACTTAGCCAGGCACGGTAACCGCAACAACACACATAAGAAATCAGCAACGATACACAAGGATGGGGTGGGGATGGAGAGGACTGAAAAGCCATTTTATATTGTAGAGCAGGGATTGGCAAACTATGGCCTACTGCATCTCTTTGTACGGGCAGCAAACTAAGAATGGTTTGTACATTTTCAAATGGTTGAGGGGGAAAAAGAAAAAAAAAGCAAAAGAAGAAAAAGATACTCGTGAAAATTTTAAGAAATTCAAACTTTAGTGTCCATAAATAGTTTTATTGGAACAGGGCCGTGCTCATTTGTTTAAGTATGTCTATGACTGCTTTCAAGCTAGAATGGCAGATTAGATGACAGAGACACTCTGGCCTGAAAAACCCAAGATAATGTACTATTTGACCGTTTATAGGAAAAGTTTGCCATTCCCTGTTTTAGAGTCTCAAGTAAAACAGATTATAGGATGAGGAGGTTGGAGAGAAAGGTAGGGTCTAGCAGGGCCTCATATTAAGTCCTCGGATTTGCTCCTCTAGTCTAAGTGATGAGGAATCACATAACTGTATTTAGCATGAAAGTGTTTTTATTAAAGATTTCATTTGGGTGGTAGTGGAAAGGATAAAGTGATGAAAAAAATTAAGGAGATGAGGAAAGGTTTCAGAAAATCAGCAGCTCAGGCAAAAAAAAAAAAAAAAGCTGCCAGCGCTCCCTACCACTGCGAAATTGTCCTTCATCCACTTATCACCATCTAACATTGTACTTCCTGTCTGACTCCCCCTACTCAAAAGTAAGCTCCAAGACTGGGAGAATTTTTCTTAGTTTTAATATCGCAGGGCTGATTATCTTCAGGGCCTAGAATAGTGCCGCAATATAGCGTGCTCTCAATACATATTTATTTACGAACAAGTATTTATTGGGTTAATTTAAGGTTTTTGTCCAGCATTAGACTGTAAAATCTGTGAAGGCAGGGACTGTTCAGTTCTGCTCATCACTGTCTCCAGCTTCTAGTGGACACAGAGTGAGCGCTCCATCAACATGTGCTGAACGACTTAATCAGTGAACAAATGGAGACTATCCCCCTACAAGAAAAACCTGTAATTCTCAAGCCTCATGCCCGTTTTTAGATCATTTAAGTGGTCCGTCATAAAATAATTGCTTAATAGATGATCAGTGACAGAGAAGACCATCACCCCCAAATACTCTTCCACTTTCAAGCCTCTGTCTTTGTTTTCATGTAATCTTTCCGTGCTCCTTTCCGTCCAACAGGTTTACTGACATGACTTTGCTTAATTAAGTCCTTAAAAATCGCACCGGGAGGCGCGGTAGGTGTTATTCGTTGACCAAGCTTTCTGAGCCGACGGGATACAAAGTACAAGTACACACCACAAACCTGGTGGGACAAGCACCCTAACGGCGATTTCTTAGCAGCCTGGCGCGCGGGCAGCCCTGGACCTCAAGATTTTAAAGCAGGGCCCACGGAGTTGGCCCGAGTGATGCAGCTACAGGCCCACACGCCACGCTGGGGCACCTGGCGAACTGGGGCAGCAAAAGCACAGCAGGGTAACAACGCCCTCGCTAATTCTGCACCCCCCCCCAGGCTCCCCGACCCCCACGCTACCGGCAAAGGCAGCTCGCGTCCAGGCCCGCGGCCCGCTCACCTTCAGCCCCTGCGAATCCATGGCTCCCACGGGGCTGGGTCGCAGGCTTCCAGGACGAGCGCCTGGCACAGCCTAGCCGAGGAGCCAGGAGCTCAGGGACGCCCGCAGCCCAGGCCCAAACCCCGCTCGCGCTCAGGGACGCGACGGGAGGGGCGGGGCGGGGCGGGACCGCGCTGCCATTGGCTGCCGGCGGCAAGGGGCGGGCTCTCAACGCCAGGATTTGCTGGGGAGGAGGTGCTGCGGGAGAGGAGGTGCTGCGGAGGAGGAGGTGCTGCGGGGGAGGGGGTGCAGCGAGGAGCGCGAGGAAGGGCTGCGGGTGTGAAAGGGGGAGCGACCTGATGGTGCGGAAGGCGAAGGGGTTTCAGACGACGGAACGGCCCAAGGAGGACAGCGGGTGGGCGGGCCCGAGGATTTGGAATGAAGGCACTAAGGAAATAGGGCAGGAGGGAGGAAAAAGAGCAGTGTTTCCCATCTCTGGCTACAAAGAAAGACACCATTTTCTGCCCGTTTGTGTTAGAGGCCAGTTTCCGCAATGCGGCTGTTTGGAGGCCTGACCGGCGCAGAGAAAAACCTTTAACTTTCACGTGTAGTAGTTGTATTACCGCCGCAAGGTGGCGCAGAAAAATCACAGCTCTTAACAGAAAGGTGATAAGCTTCTTGAGCTCTACAGACATTGCTGCAATCCCTTGTTTGTTAGAATACGCTTTAAATTAGTCATTTTTTTCTCTCTGCTAATGGTAGAAGCATTTTTTTTCCAGGATTTTAAGTTGACAATAAAATTAATTCCTGTGCATGGGGCGCCTGGCTGGCTCAGACGTAGAGCATGTGACTCTTGGTCTCCCGGTCCCGAGTTCTAGACCCACGTTGGGTGTAGAACTTACTTAAAAAAAAAAATTCATTCCTGTGCAAACTTTTATGTTTGCACTCATTAGGCAACTTTGTCAACTGCTCATAGATTTCTTCAGGTCAGAGAATTAAATTGAATTATAATGAAGTAAGAGATTTCCTATTTCTGCTTCAAGATACTTTAAAAATAGTGGTAAAGATTTGAGGCTTAAGTGTTCTTTGTAGATTCCAAATTTCCATACCATTGTTAATTATCTTACTTTAGTTGATATATTTGGAAGTTGCCATAGTGCTCGCTTCGGCAGCACATATACTAAAATTGGAAGTTGCCATAATCAAATTTTAAAATTTGTTGAGGAGGAGGGGCACCTAGGTGGCTCCAGTGGTTGAGCTTCTGACCCCAGGCTTGGGCTCAGGTCATGATCTGAGGGTGGTGAGATCCAGGCCAGCGCCTAGCTCTGTACTAGCTCCTGCTCGCTCTCGCTCTCTCTCAAATAAATAAATCTTTAAAAAAGAAATTGTTGAGGAGACAATGAACATTAGCTTTTTTCCATGCTAGTAGGTTAGGTAATGACAATCTAGAAGGAAAAAGTGGTTACCTTCCCAGACTTCAAGGCTAGGTAATATTTTTCATTGGTTTCCTTTTAAAGACTGCTCCACCCAAAAAAGCACATACTGTTTTCATGAGGATTGTCTTTTTTGTTTTCCATATTCATAGTCAAGCTAAATAGTTGTGATGGACAACTTGTAAGTGCCAGTCTGATTTTCAAAGCATGTGGTGTAATCTGCTCTTGGTATGCAGCAGAAAATACCACAAGCCATGGTGCTCATCAAAGCTTATAATCTTGAACTCTTTGGTTTTGGTTCCAGGTGAAAAGTTCATCTGAAAGGAAATATCTAAGGCTGTGGTTAAAGGAACAGGTGGTCAGCTACCTTTCTGAGAATTTTAAAATCTTTTTTTTTTAAGATTTTATTTATTTATTTGACAGAGAGAGACACAGTGAGAGCAGGAACACAAGCAGGGGGAGTGGGAGAGGGAGAAGCAGCCTCCCGCGGAGCAGGGAGCCCGATGCAGGGCTCGACCCCAGGACCCTGGGATCATGACCTGAGCCAAAGGCAGATGCTTAATGACTGAGCCACCTAGGTGCCCTAGAACTTTAAAGTCTAAACTTCGACTGTAAGACCATTAGAAGGCTGCATGCTTGGACCATATTAATTTAGCCCTTTGTAGAATTTCCTTCATTGAATTTTATTCTAAGGTTAAATTATTTAACACAAAACACCATGCCTAGCCCTCCATGAGTGGTTGTTGGATTAAATCTACTTTGGGAATTTGCTTTGACACTCCTGGCAACTTGATGTTCTCTGCATAAGGTAAGAAGTGTCTTTTGGATCTCAGGCAGGAAAAACTGTCTTTCCTGAAAAACCACGGAATGTATTCCTCAGCTCGAACATTTTTATTGGCTCACTTTTGCCTACCAACATTTGAGTATGGCATCTAAGACCCTTCACCTCATTGTCTTTTCCAACCTGCTTCACCCTTCCTAGAGCCTTTATTCCAGGCAAACGGAACAACCATTCTTTCTTCTGGGAATGCTTTCCGCTACTCCGAGCTCTTTCTTCATCTGAGAAAATCTACTCTTGATTCAGAGTTCATCTCAAATCTCATTCTGTAGGAAGGCTTTAGGATCACTGTAACTGGATGGATGTGAGAGACTGCATGGGATAGTAGCAAGAATATGGTCTCCCAGACCTAAGGTAGAGCTCTTGTCTGTTTACTTTTGTGACTTAGAAAGAAGTAATTTCCTGATCCTTAATTTCCTTATTTACCAAAGAAACTAAGCACTTAACATACATGGAAAATTCCTGACATGTACTAGGCATTCTACAACCAGTAATTACCATTAAACATACGGTGCCCAGCAAGACCTACAGCACTTGTATATTCTTTGTATTATGGTCTTGGTGTGCTGTTAATCTTGTTTATTATATGGTGAGCACCTTAAGGCCATGCATGTAGTGTAGTGGGTAAGAGCTTAGTCCCTAGAGATAAATCATCTGGGATCATATCTTAATACTATTATTCACTAGTTTTTCATTTGGAAAAATTACTTAACCTCTCTGTGTTTCAGCTGTAAACTGAGACTAATACCTCAGAAAGTTGTTAAGAAGGTTAAATGAGTTAATATTTAATGGACCCAGCAGTATTAGGTACATGGTAAGCATTGAATAACTTTAACCTATAATTATTTGTACTCCCAACTTCTCCAAATATAGAATATAGTATTGATTCTGTAAACGTTTAGTAAATCTTATGAGGACTGTTGGGGCCCTTCAATTGTGTTTCTGTTTGGCTTTCTTTTCCCCCATTCTTAAACTAAGCTACTATCTATATTATTTCATTATATATTCTAGAAGTTAAAGGAAAACATTTAGGAAAAAGAAGTGGTTCTGGTGAAAACAAAAGTAAAAGTAAGAAAAAATAAAACAGAGATATGGAATTTGGAATCTGGTAAGAACATTAGAAACGATTGTCCAACCTCTTTATTTTACAAAGGAGTAGAGTGAAATCCAAAGATACAAAATAACTCACCCAGGGTCTCACAGTTTTCTATTTCCAATCTAGCCACCAAAGCAGTCATGAATAATGGACAAGATGAAGTGTTTGTCTTTCTTTTTTCTTAAGGCTATTACTCTAAAGTTGAAACAGGAGATAAAGAGGTTAAAAATGTATGAAATCCAAATAAACTAGCACACAGTTCAGTCTCAGAGGTGACATCATGGGAAAGTTAGAGATTAATGAAGTCAGGAATTTGAGTTATGGCTCTGACCCTTAATAACTCTGCAACTCGAGGCAAGTGGTTAATCTTTCTCTGCTTTAGTTTATACATTTACAATTGGAGTAATTGGAAATAGGATCATAATATTTGCTTTGTCAATGTATAGACTAAATGAGATTATAATAAGGTCATTGAAAAACTCTGTGTAAATGTTCATATCACATTTACAGGAAAACTTCATAGCACAGTTGTAAGAAAGCTCCTTAACTCATGAGCTGTTTGACTATGGGGCAGCCACCTTACTTCTCTGAGTCTAGGATCCAACCTTTCATATGCTGTCTAGTGCTCTTTTCTTTTCCAAATAACACAGTACAAAAGTACCATATTTTTGAATCATGTATGAAGCATGATATCTGCTGACATAAAAAATATGATTGTCATAACTCATCCATTTATTTATTTTTATTTTTTAATTTTTTAATAATGTTATGTTAATCACCATACAGTACATCATTAGTTTTTGATGTAGTGTTCCATGATTCATTGTTTGTGCATAACACCCAGTGCTCCATGCAATATGTCCCTCCTTAATGCCCATCACTGGGCTAACCCATCCCCCCACCCCCTCCCCTCTAGAACCCTCAGTTTGTTTCTCGGAGTCCACAGTCTCTCATGGTTCGTCTCTCCCTCCGATTTCCCCCCTTCATGTTTCCCTTCCTTCTTCTAATGTCCTCCCTGCTATTCCTTATGTTCCACGAATAAGTGAAACCATATGATAATTGACTTTCTCTGCTTGACTTCTTCCACTTAGCATAATCTCCTCCAGTCCCATCCATGTTGATGTAAAAGTTGGGTATTCATCCTTTCTGATGGCTGAGTCATATTCCATTGTATATATGCACCACATCTTCTTTATCCATTCGTCTGTTGAAGGGCATCTCGGCTCTTTCCACAGTTTGGATATTGCGGACATTGCTGCTATGAACATTGGGGTGCATGTGGCCCTTCTTTTCACTACATCTGCGTCTTTGGGGTAAATACCCAGTAGTGCAATTGCTGGGTCATACGGTAGCTCTATTTTTAATTTTTTGAGGAACCTCCACACTGGAGAAAGGGGAACCCTCTTACACTGTTGGTGGGAATGCAAGTTGGTACAGCCACTTTGGAAAACAGTGTGGAGGTTCCTCAAAAAACAACTCATCCATTTAAAATTCTACAATTTTATTCATTTAAGTTAGGGAGAAGACAGTAATGGTCAGGCACATGCCTTTCACATTTCTTTTGCTTAATAACACTATGGAGGAAGTTGAAGATGTGATCTAACTTCTAACAATATATTGTTTAATCATGTATTCATTTCATTCAGCCAAACATTTAATGAGTGCCTATGACTGAGAACAAAATTCTTGTTCCCACCCTCTTATACTTTAAAGTCTAGTAAAGGTAGACAGACATTGAATAGATAGTCACAAAAGGAAATGAATAAATTACAAGTAGTGACAGTTTTAATAGCTGTTTTACGAAGGCAGTTAAACAAGAGACTAAATTGAGTGGTCTCTTCACAACTTTAGAGATTAGTGTACTAAGAATGAAGTGAAATTAACATCACTTGTTACAGTCCAGAGACTCCTTCTAGTCAATTCCTACAATTGACTTCAACCACTGATACTTTGTTTTTCTTCAAAATGACGCAGACAGCTCAGACATCTGGCTAAGAATTTCCTGATAACAGAAAAATTTGCTTCTTGCTCACCTGTCAGATGTAGTGACTGTATCTACTCAAATATCATGATGGAGACTTACCAGGAAAGTTATTTTTTCTTGGGTTTCTTGATTATCTCTTGACATTTCATCTATGTGAAAATAGGAGAGAGAGGGGCGCCTGGGTGGCTCAGTTGGTTAAGCGACTGCCTTCGGCTCAGGTCATGATCCTGGAGTCCCGGGATCGAGTCCCACATCGGGCTCCCTGCTCAGCGGGGAGTCTGCTTCTCCCTCTGACCCTCTGACCCTCTTCCTTCTCGTGCTCTCTATCTCTCATTCGCTCTCAAATAAATAAATAAAATCTTTAAAAAAAATAGGAGAGAGAAGATACAGAAAAAATACTTTTCAGAAGAGTCTGGTATTTTGAAATAGAAATAATGAATTATTTAATTGTTTACGACCACAATATACAGAACATCTTCACAAGATGTCATTTGTCATTCTTTCTACTCCTTTCAAGAATCTTTGTCTGGTTGATAAAATAAGAACGCAGAATAATGATAACTCCCCCCTCAGCCTAGAATTTACTCACTTAAGTTCAAGTTCACATCGGAAAAATCTTACCCAACATCAGATTCACACTGCCGTCTTCCTAGACACTCTATTATTTCTGGATGTAAGATAACCAGAGGTCTGTTCTGCTTTTTATCTGAAGGTTGAGAAAAATCAGGCCTTAGCTTTATAGGTGTCGCTTGATAACTTTGTTTATAGCAGGGTTTCCAACTAGTCACCAGCATTCCTTAGAGGCAATACATGCTAATGTGAAATGTTGAGTTTGCAAAAATAAGTGAGGGGCCAGCGGCTTCATGCGCAGTGCACTTGAGGTCGTGAAGGGTGCTATGCTCGAATGCGATTGTCTTTGAATATGTCAGATATCATTTTTCTCAGCAACCTTCCTTTCTCTGCCTTTCCCATCGGTCTCTCTTCCCTGCATCCACTTCAGCGTCTGTGTTAACAGCCATTGTATGATACCTCTGCTCCCCACTGAATTGCCTCTCTCAACTTGTCATTCCAATGTTCTTGTCCTAAATACCTCTTATTCTTTCAACTTTGACTTCTTTATCTACCAGAAATCAGGCCAGAAGCTCATTAGAGTGTCACCTTACCCAGAGGCACACGGCATTTCCTCCGCAGTGAAGGCACCTGAGTCCATCTCCATTAGGAAGAGCACCTTTCCCATTTAGAGTGATGCCTGAAAGCAGAGCTTCCCTCTGACAGCTGAGGATTTTTTTTTTTCCTCACCTCAAAGCATCCAGGTTTTCTCTTTTCGCATCCAACTCCTGGCTTCTCCTTCACAGGGCCCTCCTCATCGGCCCCTACCACTTATCTGAATTAGCTGAATTAAAACAGCTGGAGCTCACACCGCAGGATCCCTGCTCATAAATCCATTTATAACTGAGCTTTAATTTGTGGCAGTATATTTTTCCCCAGACCTTTACTTTGAGAATGTTCAAACATGTGAAAAGTTGAACAATGTAATGAACACTCCTACACTCATCCCCAGAAAACTTTTCTGAGATGCTCTTTTGTATTGCTTTCCAGATTTTCCATTCTCTTTGATTTATGTAGACAACTAGGTCATTAGTATTTTGTGGCAGGGTGGAAGCAAAAGTCTTTAGAAATGTGTTGCCCAATAAAGTAGCCACTAGCCACATGAGGCTGTTTACATAGTTAACATTGAACACTACATCAAAAATTAATGATGTACAATATGTTGGCTAACTGAACATAATTAAAAAATAAAAATAAATAAAATGAATGAGTATATGTATATATAAAGAAAAAGAAAATAATGGATGTGCTAAAATCTGTAAGTGAATTATAATACATATTTGAACAGTGTATACAGAAAAGTGGAACCCATTAACAGGGTATTTCTTAGGGGGTGGGGAGAGGGATTGAGAGACCAATTGCATTTCTGCATTACACACATCTTAAATGTTTGAAATGTATTTAAATCAAGTTTTTAAATGTCAGAGAAAAAAATTAAAAAAATAAAATTACATAGTTAAAATAAAAATTGAATTCATCAGTTGCTCTAGACACATTTCAGATACTCAGGAGCCCCGTGTGTAGTGGACAGCACACAGAGAGGACAATTTTGTCATCTCAGGAAATTCGATTTTACAGCACTTTAGAAGACTTTGGGATCTTTTGTAAAGTAAAAATCTTTTTATAAAGGATCTGGGTTTCTTGGTGGGTAGTAGGGGCCAGAGAAGTGCCACTCAGGCAAGAGAAGGAGGAGCACTTTCCAGAAACAGAGACAGATACAAAAGTCAATAGGGTCCTGCAATTTTAGGCATCCACCCACTGATCTGTGGCAGTGCACCCAGAGGGAGATGAAACTTGAGATAAATGGTGGCATGGTGTACCCAGTAGAGCTGATTCTACAATACTGCCCTGACTATAATACTGACCACTTTAGTTGGGACAACAAGGATGTCATCAGAAGCTGTCTTGGACCAGAGGGTCAAGAAACTTCTCCCATCTTCTGAACACCGTATGAGCCTCTTGGATTCTGGTTGAGTCCTGGGCGAGGAGGATGTTAATACCAAGTGGAATGCATTTCCTGGCAATCCAATGGACTAATGCTAAGCTTTGGATTTTATTAGATTTAAAAGAAGAAAAAGAAATAGAAATTTTCAGCACATGTGAATTTTGGGACTGAATTTCAAGCCCACTAAAAATAGTGAACATTTTCTTTGGTAATTATTTAAAATATATACATGTATTTACATAGCGTATGGGTTTTTGGCCACTGGGGGACATTGTTGTCCCATGCATAAGACAAGCAGTGGTTCTCAAACTTGAGCATGCATCAAAATTACCTGGAGGGCTTGATCAAACAGATTGTTAGGTTGCCGCCTATGAAGGTTCTAGTTCAATTTGGGGGCGGGGGGACTCAAAAATATGAATTTCTAACACATTCTCACATGATGCTGATGCTGCTGGTCTGGGGACCATGCTTTGAAACCTACTTCTCCAGTAAAAATTGTAAAATATGACATCAAGACTACTTATGGATCAAACTTGTTTCATCATTAGGGTATTATAATGGACACAGAGAACAATTTAGATGCTCTACTAATAACTGGCCTTAGTCTAGCATAGGAATGTTGTGTGGTATTTCAATAGTTAGTAAGAGCACAGTTGAAGTTCATAGTTCTATATAGTGCAGTGGATGGAATGAAGTTTAAGAACAAAAAACTTCAGGGCTTCTGAAGCCTAAATTAGCTTAGGTCTAGACAAAACTTGATCTCCAAATAATTGATTTAGAAGATGCCTCAAGATGCATACCTGAAAATTACAGACCCTAAAACATGATAATTTATTTCCAAATAGTAATTCAGACAATGTCAAAGACACTCGATTTGGCAGCATAATCGGGGTGAGTGTTCTGTGTTAGAGTTGTATTGGAGACTGGGACATAAGCTCTCTCATGAAATACAGCCTTCCAAAGCAGAAAGAAAATCATTTTTCATGAATTCCTAATAACTGGTGGCCTTTCCATAATGTTGTATCTTTTTTTCCTCCAGACAGTTATTATATCAAAATCAATGTGTAGATAGCAGTTATCCCTTCTCCTGAAAAATCCTTTGTATATTGTCTCAAAAGCCTAGAAAACTAATGGAAGCTCTACTTGATTTACCATGTTAATTATGGTAGTTTATTGTTTTATGCTGCCAGAATTAGTTTTATTCTCAGAAAAATAATGTTTTGAAACTAGAATGGACCTTGAAAATTCATGTCTTTTCAAACCCTGCATTTTGTAAATGAGATTCCAATGTTCAGGAAAGTTAAATGATGAGTTCAAGGCATTACAGATTTTATTAGAAGAACAATATTTCTGGTCTTCTGGAAGACTGATTGACAAACAGCTTAGGAAGTTTGAAAGGTTAAGTAAATGTTTGGATCTAATGTTACATGTAGTAATAAGTTATGAAAAAATGTAAACCAAGTTTTAGCAATATTTGTCTTTGGGCTTCTCATCTTCTGCTGTGTAAATTTATAGGCTTGATTTTGTTACAATAATAATGTTTTGCTATTGTAATGAAAAACTGAGATAATTTCTATTTCAGAAATAAATGTAGCAATACTTTTCAATATTTTAGAAGAAAAACTATATTGCTGAATGAGATAGCTTAAGTATAATTGTACATCGATAATTTAAATTACATTCTTTATTTATCATTCATAGGCTATGTAGGAATTGAATAGCATCATCTGGGCTAATAGTATTTGCCGTAACTCCCCATTTTCATTCTCAAGTAGGCATTTTCTTTGAATAATATTGTGTTGATATGTGGCTCCTATCATCTGAAATACGGCATTGTTAAGCATGCTGCTTTATGTTGGGTTCACTGCAAAAAAAAAAAAAGTATCATTGGCTTTATGTTTTTGATCCTAAATTTCAAGATATTGTGAGAAAAGTTTTCAGTTTGCAATATCCATCCAAGTTGGTAGGTTATTAATTTATACAATGTTTAAAAAAGTACAGTGCTGGCACTATTCTATACCATGTGAGATGACTGTGGTTCCTGACCTTAGAGGTCTTTTGGTTGTAGAAGTGTTTGTCCTGGAAGAGATGTTGGGAGATGAAAAATTAAAGAGTATCCTTTGATGGCCCCTGCTTCAAGGAGAAGCACCTACACCCAACCCAAATGTCTAATATAAACATGGAAGATGTGAATATCTTTGACCTAGAAAACCCAATTTCAGAAATCTATCCAACAGAAATACTCACAGGTTTCACAAAAATACCAGAACAAAGATATTCATTACAGCCTTGTTAGCTGCAAAGCAGAATTGGAAAAATCTAAATGTGCATCAAGAAGTGACCCATTAATTACATCTATAGAACGGAATGCTATGCACCATTTAAAAAGAATGAGGTAGGGCGCTTGGGTGGCTCAGTTGGTTAAGCGACTGCCTTCGGCTCAGGTCATGATCCTGGAGTCCCGGGATCGAGTCCCACGTCGGGCTCCCTGCTCAGCAGGGAGTCTGCTTTTCCCTCTGACCCTCCCCCCTCTCATGCTCTCTCTCTCTCTCATGCTCTCTCAAATAAATGAATGAAATCTTTAAAAAAAAAAAAAACTAAAACCTTAAAAAAAATAAAAAGAATGAGGTAGATTTAAAAATATTTTTTAAAGATTTATTTATTTATTAGAGAGAGAGAGAGAGAGAGTGCATACATGAGTTGGGGTAGGGGCCGAGGAAGAGAGAGAGAGAGAGAAAATCCCAAGCAGATTCCCCACTGAGCTCAGAGCCTGACATGGGCCTCCATCTCACTGCCCTGAGATCATGACTTAAGCCAAAATCAAGAGTTGGATGTTTAACCAACTAAGCCACCCAGGTGCCCCAAGAATGAGGTAGATTTATATGTGCCATTTGGAAATATACCCAAGATATATTAATTAAAAGGGCAAGTTGCAGAACGACGTGATATGTATACAACATGATATGTATACAACAGTATGCATACAACAGTGCCTGGAGTGTTACGCAAGAAACCGTTCAAAGAAGAGAGTGGGAAAATAAGATTTTATACCTTTCTGTGCTGGTTTAGTTCTTTTTCTGAAATAAAAGGCATGTTTTGTTTTTATAGCCCAATCAAAAACAAACAAGCAAAACCACATCACACTTCAATAAAGGTTACAAAGACCAATAGGTACTGGTCCTGATCCCTATCATAACTTTTAATTCTCATGTTTATCATAAGATGCTATTTGAGTAGAAAAAAAATGTTCCATAGCCCTAAAATATTAGAATGGTCATTGGCTTAGAAGTTAATCTTCCCTGTGTGATCTCTCTTGGTATTGGTAGTCTGTATCAATAAATGACCATTCATGGTTCAGATTGTCCCGCACCAAGATACCATGTCCCAATTGCCAAATTCTTTATCCCAGTGCACAGCTGTTTTCCCCAGAGGAGAAAGGGGGATCTTTCTTAATTTTTACAAAGGTCTGTGTGAGCTAATCGTGTCCCTGATGTTAGAATTTATCATATATGCTGAAGTTTAACTATTTTGTTCTGTTAATTCAGCCCAGATTGCTGGGAAGTCTTGCACCTCGAAGTATCATACTGAATCAAACTCTAACTCGGGGATGATCCTTGTGCCAGCACATTCTGACCATTAAATATTTTATTGGTTACGTACTCTCACCAACTAATGATGAGTTTCTGAAGTCCTGGAAACTTACCAGGCTGCCTACCCCTAATGAAGGGTTTCACAGACTTGCTAATCGTAAGACTCTCCTGGGGAGCTTACTATAGCTTTCTCCGGCCTCATTCTAACAGCATAACTCAATAGATATTTTTTTCTAAAGATTTTGATATAATTTGAGCTGAGGCTTAATACTGTATTTTAGCTATTGCCCTGGTAGGTTTTTAGAATTAGGTAAGTTTTAAAAAAAGAAAGAAAAGAAAAGAAAACTGCCCTGAGATTGTTGAAAGGTAAGAGAGATTATCTGATAGGCTCAGAGACTTGGAACCACTGTATTGAAGTTATCCTAGGATTGATTTGGACACTTAAGGCATAGTCCAGGGAGAATGCCATGGAAATACCTAGGTTTTGGTGTGGAAAAGAGAGAGTGTCTTAAAGTTGTAAGACATACCTGGATAGTATACTAAATTTCATGCAATTAACTGCATACTGAGTTTTATTTTATTTTATTTAAGATTTTATTTATTTATTTGACAGAGAGAGAGACAGTGAGAGAGGGAACACAAGCAAGGGGAGTGGGAGAGGGAGAAGCAGGGAGCCCGATGCGGGGCTCGATCCCGGGACCCTGGGATCATGACCTGAGCCGAAGGCAGACACTTAACGACTAAGCCACCCACGTGTGCCCCTACTGAGTTTTATTTTAGCAAATCATACAACCTCTGCTGTATTTGAATGAAGTCCTTCTTCACTCTCCTTGTCTCTGAAGAAAATTATTTCCAGGTATTTTCACCGTTCTCCACAAATCCTATTATCCATTTCCTTACGTATTTTTATGATCACAATCTTATAGTTACCATCTATAGTTTGCTCTAGCATTGCACCTATTTTAAGTTATCAGTCAGTATAACTCAACAGACTTTTCCCTAAGGTCAGGCAAATGGCTGCACTCTACAATTGAGGTTGATCAAAGGCACAATCTGTTTGCCTTTAGAAATTTGTATTTTCTATGACTGCAGGAAATACTGCTGAACAAGACATTTCTTCACCATCTTTGATGAAAGATGGGCATTAATAATGCAGGTAAGAATCAGGCCAAGTGATGTGGAAGAGAAAACAAGGTCCAGAAGCCCTAATTCCTTTTAGAGGAATAAATTTAAAATAGCAAGCTCAATAGTTCCACTCTAGCAAAGAATGGGGTGAGTATTATATAATCCTTAAGTTCTAAAGAGTTAAAAATCAATTTATGAACTCTTATAGCTTAGAAATATTTATGTATATACATATCCATACCTATATCTATGTCTTTTTATTACCTTATATATCTTGTGTATAATGATAGCTCTCTATACAATATATAGTATATAAGTAAAGAGGAAAATATCTTAGAGGGGTAAATAGTTTTTGAAAATAGAACTATTTTGAGCAATGCTAAAAATGAATTAATTTGTTCATTTGCTAAATACCTACTGAAAATATTCTGTGTTTAAAGCTCTATAGAGGTTAAGAAGGCATTTAAAGCCAGTCTCTGCCTATCAGACATTATCTGCTGTGTGTGTTCCTGTGGTGGAAGCAGAGAGGGAGGGTGGTCAGAGGAAGCAATCACATTCCAAACCACTGCATCCTGGCAGTTTAAGTGCCATACGAATGACATATATGAGGTGATCTTATGTCCTGGTTTGCCTGGAAGAGTCTGTTTTTATGCCTGTTGCTTCTGCATAATTGTTAATAGTCTCCTCCTCCTCCTAATAGCACTCTCAAAACTGGGTTTGGACATATGCAGCAAAATCCCATGGAAGTTCATAGGAGAGAAAATCAAGAGATTACAAGGGCGCTATCACTGAATCCCAAAGTTTGGGTTTGGTTTCAGTGGGAGGAAGTGAGATGAGGAAGGTACGTAAGACTAGTGGTGTCTCATCATTGCTTTCCTGTAGCTTCTCAAATTATGTCTCTGCTTTCCCTTTCCTTTTCCTTAAAGTCAAAATCTTCTCTAGCATCTTCACTTATTTTACAAATATCTTAATGATTCTTCATTACTATACGTTGGAGCCAAAGCCCTGACATGCACTTAGGGCCCTTTATTATCTGACTCCTGCTTGCCTCTCAGTTGCTGTCAATACTCACTTTTCAAGGCACCTGGGTGGCTCAGTCAGTTAAGCATCTGCCTTTGGCTCAGGTCATGATCCCAGGGTCCTGGGATCGAGCCCTGCACTGGGCTCCCTGCTCGGTAGAGGAGTCTGCTTCTCCCTCTCCCTCTGGCCCTCCCCCCAGTTGTGGTCTCACTCACTCATTCTCTCTCTCAAATAAATAAATAAAACATTTTTAAAAAATACTCACTTTCACTTTATTGTGAATGCTCTGAATGTGCCATGCTGTTTCCCATTTCCATATGTGTCTTGGTCATCATCAGCTGGGCAAACATGTGTATAGTAATTACTATATGCTTGGAACTGTTGATCTAAAAGCTTTATTTGTATTAACTCATTTGATCCTCATAAAAATATTATTATCATTTTACAGACAACAAGATTGAGGCAACAAAGGGTTAAGAAACTTTTCAAGGTTGTTCAGCTAATAAGCAGTATAGCTGATACTTGAATCCAGGCAATCTGTCTCCAGAATCTATCCTTTTGATCACTATTCTCTAATATTTCTGCTGTTCAGACTGCCCTTCCCCTCTTATTCTTCAAACCCAGGCCAGGATTTACTGTCATAATTACTCCTATATCCTCCCTTAGATTTACTCATCTATCCCTCTGCATACTCTGTAATGTGCACTTACTTATTTTGCTGAATTAGAAGGATAACCCACACCATAACAGATAATGGGAAAGCAGGTTAACTTCTGGGTAGTTTTGTTGGTGGCTGAGAGGAATAAAATGTAGTCAAATCACTTTGGCCTTATTAAGTAGAAAGTGATAGTTGAATATGCAAATATAAAAGACAAATAGAAAGTTGAAATTGCCACAGCAGCTCAGCAAAAAAAACCTGATGGTGCTGTATAAATACCAAAGGAGAGAAAAAGTTACCAAATGGTAAAGGCAAAGATTCTAAAATATAGGAAGAAACCTAGAATAGTTTTATGGAAGGCAGAGGAAGATGCGGTTTAATAAGGGTGTTGGTGATGACCAACATCAAATTCTAATAATCTGTCAAATATAATAACGACTGAATAAAGATCAGTGAATTTGGCTAGTTGTAGCCTGGCAGGAATAGGACCCAGATTTGAGAGCACTAAAGAGAGAAAGAAGGTGTTTTGGAAGAATAAATATCAGCATTGGTTTAGTATTTGAATCTGTTAGAGTCACAGTTTATATCAAACAGCTTGATGAAGAAGATAAAACCTGTATCTTAATGCTTTCCCAAAATGCGCGTGTGTGTGGATGCACGTGCGCACGCACACACACACATTTTGGCAACTTTAGCACAGGTTAGTGAATTCATTAATATCTTAATGAGCAAATTAAACTTTCTATAATGATATGTTTTTTTCATGAAAAATTTACACTTAAAATATAACTTCCTATAAGTTATAAGAAGGTATTTACAAATGACATATCTGATAAAAGGTTAGTATCCAAAACATATAAAGAACTTATAAAACTCAACACCCAACAAAACACATAATCCAGTTAAAAATGGGCAGAAAACATTAGTAGACATTTTTCCAAAGAAGACATCCAGAGGGTCAACAGACACATGCAAAGATGCTCAACATCACTCATCATCAGAGAAATACAAATCAAGACTATGAGGTATCACCACACACCTGTCATAATGGCTAAACTTAACACAGTTAAACAACAGGTTTTGGCAAGAATATGGAGAAAGGGGAACACTCTTATGCTATTGGTAAGAATGCAAACTGGTACAGCCACTCTGGAAGACATAGAGGTTCCTCAAAAAATTAAAAATAGAACTACCCCAGGATTTGCACTACTAGGTATTTACTCAAAGGATACTAGAATATTAATTCAAAGGGATACATGTACTTCAGTGTTTATAGCAGCATTATCAACAATAGCCAAATTATGGAAAGAGCCCAAATATCCATCAAATGATGAATGGATAAAGAAGGTGTGTCTGTATAAGTATATATAATGGACTATTACTCAGCCATAAAAAGAATGAAACCTTGCCATTTGCAATGTTGTGGATAGAGCTAGAGAGTATATGCTAAGTGAAATAAGTCAGAGAAAGACAATTTCACTCATATGTGGAATATAAGAAACCAAACAAGTGGACATGGGGGGAAAAAGAGAGGCAAACCAGGAAACAAACTCTTAACTATAGAGAACAAACAGGGTTACCAGAGGGGAGGTAGGTGGGTGGGGGATGGGTTAAATAGGTGATGGGAATTAAGGAGGTCCCTTGTGATGAGCACCGGGTGTTGTATGTAAGTGTTGAATCACTAAATTCTACACCTGAAACTACTATTACACTATATGTTAACTACCTGGAATTTAAATAAAAACTTCGGGAAAAAAAAGAACTTTTTGGCCTCCATCCCTTATAAGTAAAGGCTACATTCCTAGAAAACAAAACAAAACAAACAAAATGCTGCGGTTAACAGTTGAATAGCTCTGTGGATGTCTTTCCCTTCTAAGTAAACATTAAATAGAGAGGATGTAATTCATGATAACCAGGAACAGGGTATGTACATCTTTGCTCCATGTGGGTAGTGTTCTTTGTTCCTGTATCTACCTTTTGTAAGTATTTTCATCTTCTCCTCATAATGTTATTGATAATAGTCAGCATAACACTTTGAAAACTCAATGTGCTTATGTCAACAAGATTTTTTTAGGTAATCTCTTACACTCAACATGAGGTTCAAACTTACAACCCTGAGATCAAGAGTCACATACTCTACCAACTGAGCCAGCCAGGTGCCCTCAACAAGATTATTCACAGCCAAGTTTTCTCACCGGCATGACAGGGACCTGTATTTCATTTAATTTTAGCCAAGAGTGAAGGTGGTGAGTACAGAACCCTGATTTCAGAAGGTAAATTTTTAAAGGAATGAGATAAGGGAACAGTACATAAAGATGCATCAGAGTTGAGCAAATTTAGTTTTCGAGATTGGAAGAACCAGTTTTGAAAGTGCAAACCCTGACAGAAAGGATCAATCCAAAAGAGAGAATAAAGATATGAGAGAAGGTAAAGAGCTTATGGAGCAAGTTATCATAGTGTGTGAAAATGAATGGGGAGAAATCTCTACGGACAGATAAAGGAAGGGAAAAGAGGCAGGGAGAGAAGCAAGGAGAAAGGAAGGAACGCAAAGACAAGGAGCAAAGAAGGGAATGGGAGGAAAGAAAGGAAAAGGAATGGGAAGGGGAGGGAAGGGGAGGGAAGGGGAGGGAAGGGGAGGGAAGGAAGACATTTTTCACTGGAGAGGAAAGAATTTGAGGAAGTTCATGACAATGTCCTCGTGTTTCTTGGTAAGAGGCAGAGCTCTCCGCAAGTAGGAGTGTTCGGAGGGGATGATAAAGCACTTGAACAACACTGAGTATGCATTTGGCACTGCAGATTATTCAGCTGTGATGGTAAGCATTTCTTGGTGATGCAACTTCTCCAGCAACACTCGACTGCCTGGAATATTTTCCTCCTCCAGTGCCAGTTCATTGATAACCTCAAAGAATATTCCCATGTGCCAGGAAGAGCAGTACTATCAGCTGCACCTGATTGAAGCAATAATAGTTTTGTTTATAAATATTTTAATAAATTTGTGGTGATCAAGAAACATTTCTTTTTTCATAATAATATGAAATTCCAGTGCACACATGATAGAATATGCAATTACAGAACTTATTTGCTGTCTTTAATACAGTTTCTATAGTTCTAAGGTAACTTTTTGGTACACACATATACAAATTTATGAGGTCAAGTAGTATTTGTCTACCCCAATGGTTCCTAGACTTTTGAATTCATGTCCCAATAAAATACAAATGAGAGGACAAACACAAAGTCACCAATTTTTATTTTTTATTTTTTTAAAATATTTATTTATTCATGAGAGACAAAGAGAGAGAGAGAGAGAGAGAAAGAGAGAGAGAGGCAGAGGGAGAAGCAGGCTCCCCGCTGAGCAGGGAGCCCGATGCAGGACTTGATCCCAGGACGCTGGGCTCATGACCTGAGCCGAAGGCAGACGCTTAACCATCTGAGCCACCCAGGCGCCCAAAGTCACCAATTTTTAATGTGGCCAAATAAAATATTAAAACAAATAACCCACTATTGTTTATTCTCACTGTAATTTCTTTTTTTTAAGTTTTTTTTGTTTGTTTATTTGTTTATTTGAGAGAGAAAGAGAGAGAGTGATCAAGTGTGAGCAGGCAGGGGGAGGGGCAGAGGGAGAGCGAGAGAGAGAATCTCAAGCAGATTCTGTGCCCAGCACAGAGACCAGACACAGGGCTCAATCCCACAACCCTGAGATCATGACCTGAGCCGAAACCAAGAGTTGGGTGCTCAACCGACTGAGCCACCCAGGTTCATCCTTAATTTCTAAAAAAAACCACTTTAACATAAAAATGATTTTCATCTTTGAAAATAATATAAAAGACACATTTTTACAATGGCATTCTTTAAATTGAATGCATTAAGCTTTATAAATATTTATGACATTATTCTTAATTTTCTGGCTTAACTCTAGGCATATGAAAACCTTGTCGTGGGGGTGCTGGTCTGTGGAACTGTGTTTGGACTATTAGTTTATACCTACAATGTCTTGTCCCAGCTCAGACAGCCAATAAGCTGCTTTCTTTTATGATATAGATAAAATCACCAGAGTTTAGATCATAAAGTTCCAGTTTAGGTTTATCTGGTTTCAAATACGGATGTCTTAACCACTAGGTCACATATTTCTTTTCAAGTCTTCTTTTTTTGACAATATAAGGATTATCATAAAGGGCAAGAAATGTAATCATTTAAGTGACTTTAGAAAGATGACTTCCAGAAAAAAAGAATTGTAGTTCAAATACAGTATTCTTTGAAGTAATTAGAGATAGGATTTCTAATTTTGAGGGTAGAAATGATCAATTCTGGGACACAAAAATCAAGTGATAGAGTGAACACACATACATACACACTTCAGTAACTTAACAGGAACAAAAAATTCCTCCCTTCCCCAAAGATATACCACATTTATTTCTATATCTACCTATATATTAAATATACACATATACACATAATTCATTTTCCTTTGAACATATCTTCTTTTGAGAGTGAGTTGCAGACATCATCCCATTCACGCCTAAATACTTTAGTGTGCATTTTCCAAGAAGGACGTTACTTACAGTTATGTAATAGCTGCCTTAGACTTAATAAAATGAGAAAGATCAATGTTCATATATTAATTAATCAACAGTCCATATTCAAACTTAGTTTTCCCAACAATATCCATAATCGATGTTATTTTCCCAGTCTAGTATCCAGTACAGAATCACGGATTGTGTTTAGTTCTCAGGCAGTTCCTGACCTTTCTTTGTTTTTCATGACTAACATTTTGAAGAATTCAATTCAGTTGTTTTTCAGAATGTCCTCAATTTGATTTTCCTTATAGTTAAATTCCTTATTTCTGGATAGTGTGATGTATCTTTTTCAGTGTAGTTGGCCCTATAATTGATGATATCTTTGAAGGTAGTATCTTCTGGGTTTCTCCACTATAAACTCTTCTTAAAATTTTTTAATTAATGAAAAAGAGATACTTTGAGACAGTGTAATTTTCCTATTCCCCATCAAACTTTCATTCATGAGTTTAGTGTTCATTATTCTTGCATGAGTCAGTTGTCATTATCGCCGTTGCCAAATGGTGACTTTCTAACTCCAGTATTTCTCTTACACTCGTTAGTTAACTTTCACCTGTAAGAAAGAGATTTTTACTTCTTTCCATTTATTTATATCAGTATACATTGTAGATTCTTATTTTATTCAAGGGGTTATAATCTACTACTATCGTTATTTATTTTGATTCTCAAATTCCCCTGGGTTTGGCCAGTGGGAACCCCCCTTCAAGCTAGTGTCTTTGTCCCACTGATGCGACTCATTATTCCTTGAGCCTTATATTACTTTCTGGCACAACAAATATTGTGCAAAATAATACCAAAAGGAATAGGGTAATTTATGATTATGTTTCACCAGCTCTTTTTGTATTTTGAAAAATACCAGTAAGTGTGGTGCGGATATGGAGTATTAAAAAAAAAAATCTGTAGAGATTCTCGTATAATCCTTATTTGCGTTGTTGGAAATTATTTTCAGCCACTAATAAATCAGAATTAATTGTCGTGATATCATGAAGGGACGAGTAAGTGTAGGAGGACAGGAGAAGCACTGTGCATGACTGCTCCTTTGCCCGTCAGGGCCGTGTCCCTGCTTCTAGTCACAACAGAGATTGTACTACCCTGATGACAAGTGAAGGCTTCTCTTTCCTCCTACATTTAGATAAGATTTTTAGACTGTCAATCTTACCATTGGGACTGCTCTGGTAACATTTCTATGATATCTACGAATAGAATTCTTTGCTTGGCTTTACTGTAGTCCCCCAGTTCCAGTTCCTTTATCTACTTTTATCTACCATAGCCAGTTAGATTGAGTCTCCAAGCAGACCTAAAGCAAATCTTTGCCGTTTGTCCCATTTAGGAAGCTATGTAATTACTGTGTCTTCCAGACAGGTGACAGATGAAACAGAGAATGTTTTCATGAAGGGGCCATTTGAAAGGGTGTCAGCAAGATAGGGGGAAAGCTGCCAGGAATAGGGAAGTCCAGCCCCAGGTCTAAGGGAACAAGTAGGGGAGTGATGACCACACCCCAGAGTAGCTTTTGTTGTAGAATGGGATTGTCTGACCCAAAGTATATATGTTGATGGGTGCACCACTGCCAACTGAGGGCAACTCAGCAAAGAAGGATCTGGGGAATAAACACCCAAGTTCACTCTCTCCCACTGGTGCTTTCTTTGCTGGTGCTTCCCAGTTGGGAGCCAGAGGGTAAAGGAGCCCAATGATGTAATGCACAAAATCACCCTCCCACAGAGCAGGATGGAGAAGCATGGAGAGTGGTTCTAGAGGAGCAAACAAAATATCCACAAGGCAACTTTTAATTTTGTAAATATAGATTTAAGGGCTTATTTTTGTACCTCAAAGGGCCATCCACCATTGCTCTAGCTCCCATACTTCTTTTCCACATAGAGCCACCAGCTTATGCTCTGGTATTGGTTCCTTCTAGCAAAGCGCATACCCTACTGCTCGTAGACCCTGGGAGGTCATTCCTCCCAGTCCCGTTTCTACCCCAGGTTTTCTTACTGTCAGCTCAGGTAGACCTGTTTGTGTGTATATTTCCCTTTCTCCCCTAATTTGTAGAATAAAATGCCTTCATCTTCTCATAAAATGCTTTTAACAAAAAGTAACTGGGCAAACAATAAAATAAAAAAATGTAATCTTTATTAGTTTTGCACATTTTTAATGTTGGTTAGCATCATTTAGGGTAATAGTAGCATTTTCCAGCATGCAGTTCACAAATACAGTTTATCTAAGTAATTTTAAGAAAAAAAGGAGCCTATGGTTTGCTTCTGTAAGAAATGCAGAATGTCCTGATGTAATTGTCTCTGTAAGTTCACTACTCTCTGTTCTTGTGGGAAAAAAAAATTGCAAAACCCGCATTATATTTAGAGCAATCTAGAGCAGCATGACTCCTAAGCAATGAAAACATGAACAGAAGTTAGAACGAAAAGGACAAAAATGAAAAAAAAAAAAAGCATTACCTTCAATCAGTTTGTGCAGGCACTCCCAAAAATGTAAATAAAATTTTATACCCTTTTCCAATTGCAGAGCATAATTTGGACGTGACTTGTGAACATATTTTGCCCCTTAAAATTATGAAATAAGCTAGAATTAGCAAATGTAATAAAAAAGCAGAAATCTACAACTACCCAGTCTTGTTTTTCTTTTCTTATTTAGCAAATGTCTTCCATGAAAAAGTACTATGGACAGAAAGTAAGAAAAGTGATTGTGATATCAACCCGAAGATAATTTCCTCTTTATATTTATGTACATAATGCTGAAAAAGAAAATAAAATGACTTTGTACAGTATTTATATTTGCTTATAAAATTCTAAACACATTTTTTAACAGGTTAACCAGTGTTTGTTGTTGTTTTAAACATGTCTGTACAGTCTGCTTATACACCATATGTTATTCACTTAAAATTTAGAAATAACCAAAAAGCTGTTAAAGTGCTGCAAACTATTGCTTAATGACTTAAAGAAATGAGATCTGTTGAACAATTTCCTTGACTTTACCACTGACATATGGTTTCTCATAAATGAGATTCTGAGCAGTGGGAGAAAGCAGATACAGCCGCATGGTAATATAAACATGCACTGATAGCGTCCAGACTATCTATAATGGTACAGAATACATTATATTACCTGTGTAAAGCTTGCACTCTACAGTTCTTGTGGTACATATTTGATGCAATAAATACTGTGCTTAGGTCATTATTTGTTTGCCCAAACGTGCACCACAGGGTAAAATGACTATTTACATAATAAATAGCATTTCAGTAACATATACAGTTGTCAACCTTGCTGAGCTGAAGATGGCTAACCAAAGTGCAGGATTAAGCAGAAATTTATAAAGGGTTCTTTTGGTCAGTCTTCAGGGGAGAAGCAATGCTCATTTCTCAGTTTTGTTTTGTTTTGTTTTTAAATACAATACACAGAAACACAACATTTATGACTCCAGACAGTTGAAGGAAGTTTGCACCTGCTAAGATTTAATGGCCTACCCCCCAGAAATGATCTACTTGGTCTGGGGGCTGGATTTGACAAAACAAGATCAGCAAAGCACCTCCAGTTATCACCCAATTACTCCTCCCAGGAACATGGATGGAATTTAAGAACTCATTGTTTTCCTTGTGACTTGTTTTTTCATGCATGATCTCTAAGTGCAGCATGCCCTCATGCACACCACACCTTTGTGCAGATGGGAGGCCTTGTGATTGCTCTAACCCCCCGTGGCTTACCTATTGAAGAGGCCCTTTGTCTATTTCACAACAGAAACCCCATTTACAAAAATATTCACATATAATAAACAACATATGGATTAAAAAAAAGATGAATCCCCTAACAGATTTTGTAAAAATGTGACAAATGTGGCAGTTGAAATGCAAAGAGTGGATACAATTACTACACTAAAGTGTTTCATGTTAAATAACCCCCAAATTATAGGTTTGCACCCCTTTGAACTGGTCCCTACAGTCTGAGTAGCCATTTTGTCTCTTATCTTCAGCAGTGTCAGCTGGTAGTGAGAACAGTAACCTCCTGTCGAGGTCGTCTTCCCTTTACACAGAGTTACAGTTTTCTGACAAGGGGTCACTGTCTTATTGTAGGCACGGACCTTAAGTAGATTTGTGTAAAAACAGTCAGTTTGGCATAGACCTCCCAAAGGAGTCCTGTTGACAAAAATGCATCACCTTCACAGGCTGTAAACAATTTGTCACCCAATTATTCTTATTTATTTTCATTTATTTCCCTTTGGCTTTTTCATCTTTGCCTTCTTGCTCATGTTTTTCCACGATTGGCTTTGTTACCCGATCATAGGAAGGTGGACAAGCTGCTGTGGACATGGTCAGGTCAGTTTTTTCCGTAATCGAGTTTTCGTTTATTCTGTCAATTATCAGGTCTTCTTTTACAAGAAGATTAGCCCCACCTTTGATTTTATTTTTATTATACGTAAATGAAGCTTGTTTTACAGTTCGCTTTAGAAGGTGGCGCCTGTAAGCACGCTGAATAATCATGGCAGACACCTCCTCTTGTTTCCGTTTTAAAGTCGTAGTTATTGGCTGATAAGAGACCTTTGATGGATTGGAAGCCATGAATCGCTCTTCCATCTGTATTCTGAGAGCATCCATCTCTCCACTCTCTCCCAGAACCCGCTTTGTAAAAGCAAATAAGATGTCAAGACAGTGGATTCGGTCACCACTGACCATAGGTAAATCCATGGCAATGAGCTGGAGTTTGTTCGGTTGTGGCAAATTGAGGGGGGGTTCGAGAGCAGCGGCAAACTGAGATAGTTTTTCAAATTCCATAAACTGTGTGGCATCAGGATCAAACTTCTCCCAAACCTCGTAGAACATCTCAAAGTCATCCTCACTCAGGGGCTCTGCACTTTCCTCGGTAGCAACACTGAAGTTCTCCAGGATGACAGCGATGTACATGTTCACCACAACCAGAAATGATATGATGATGTAACTGACAAAAAAGAAAATCCCCACAGAGGGGTTTCCACAGTCTCCCTTAACTGAGCTTCCAGGGTTAACTTTATTAGGATCACAATCAGGTGGCTTACTGTTGAGAATAGGTGCTAGCAATCCGTCCCAGCCAGCAGAGGTGGTAATTTGGAACAGGCAGATCATGCTGTTGCCGAAGGTCTCAAAGTTGAACATGTCATCAATTCCAACCTCCCTCTTGACATAGGCAAAGTTGGACATTCCAAAGATGGCGTAGATGAACATGACCAGGAAGAGCAGGAGGCCGATGTTAAACAAGGCAGGAAGGGACATCATCAGAGCAAAGAGCAGCGTGCGGATTCCCTTGGCCCCTTTGATCAGACGCAAGATTCGACCAATCCTGGCGAGCCGGATCACTCGGAACAGGGTAGGGGACACAAAGTATTTTTCTATCAGCTCAGCCAGAAACATGCCTATGGATAAAAAATGAGAATATCAACCATTGAAGAAGTTATGCATTAAAATAATAATTACAGTTCTGTTAAGTCTCCAAGGTAAAGTTTAGAGCCTGAAATTCAGTTACATAATCTTAAATTTGACATGCATATAATATATATAACTGTATATAATATATATTATAAATAAACCTTAATTTTGAAATTCCATATTAAACTCAACTCGATATTTGTTATAGACTAAATTGTGTCCCTTCTTCCTCACTGCCCCTCCCAATTCATATGTTTTAACATATGAATTATTTAACATATGAATTATATGAATTTAAGCCCTAACTCTCCAATGCTTGGTATTTGGAGATAGGGTTTTGAGGAGATAATTAGGTTTAGATGAGGTCATGAGGATGGGTCTTTCATGACAGGATTAGTTCCCTTATGAGAAGAAACACTGGAGAACTTTCTCTCTCCCTGCCATATGAGGACATAGCGAGAAGATAGCCATCTACCAGCCAGGAGGAGAGCTCGCACCAGAAACCCACCATGCTGGCAGCTTGATCTTAGACTTCTAGCCTCTAGAACTGTGAGAAAATAAATTTCTGTTGTTTAAGCCATCCAGTCTGTGGTAATATGTTATGGCTCTCCAAGCTCAGACAATATTCAATAACAATTTTACAATACTTTTTGTCTTTGAGGGATGTCTAAAGACTATCTTTAGCTTATACAAAATTCCAAGACTAAATCTAAAATAAATAAGTTAAAAATTATGAAGTCCATCTGAACAGCAGTGGCCAAGGTTATAAGTACACACTTATATGAATATAATTTTTTTTCTGAAGTTTCCTATTGAATCCTTATCCATCTAAAAGTATCTGCAATTTTTAATGCTATTTTCATCTCTCCATGAACTTGATACTTGCCTAAATTTCCACTATAATATATATATATATATATATATATACGTATTATACACACACACACACACACACACACACACACACACACACTCTGGTACATATCTAAAAGGATCCAAGCTGAAGCTCTTACTGGTCTCCTATATCTAATGTTAGTCTCTCAGCCAGTTTCTTTTAAGCCTTTTTCTCCAATTGCCTTTTAAATAATGAAATAACGATTGAACTGAAGAGGAGTTCAGGAAACCAAGTGCTTTCAAGTTACACGGTCTCATTCTATAAAGAGTAAGTTAGTCTAAGTATGTGTGGGTGTGTGAGAGAGGGAGAGAAAGAGGAAGATGGAGTAAGAGAGAGAAGAGAGGTGAAGACAACCTTAGTACCCTTTCCACAACTGATTACACCATAGATTGTTGTGGAAATCAAAAGCTACCTGCAACATATGGGTTAGATATAAGACCAACTTCTTCAGAGGGGGTAATGGAATGAAAATCTACCCAACAGAGGTGCCCCATATTGAATGGTAAAGTGTTGGCCCAATCATATTATCTGGTTTAGGGAAGAATGAATACTTCATCACTTCTCTGGAGCTAGAGTTGTATCTTTAATGAGATGAGCTATTGCTCATGTGATGTGTTGTACATTCCTGACTTTGAAGTGTGTAACTGATAAAATGATGTCCTATACCACCTCACATCCCCTTGTGCATCATTGCTATAACCCTATTTCAAAGTTACCTAGAAAATCTCTACCTGATACCCTTAAAGAAACTACCATCTGTATTTGCTAACATTTTGTTCTTATCTTTATTTTCTTTCACTCCATGCCTTTCTTTATCTTGCCACCAGCTTCCACTCCTATCTATATCCTGAGGGCTCTACATCTGTATATCCAATGTAGTGTCTCTCTTGAGTACCAGACTAAATTTCTAGTTCTCTTCTCAACAGAGCATTTAGATGTTTTACAAATTACTCAATCTCGACATGTCACAAATATTTTTATCTTAGTTAATAACACATTCCTAATTCAAATGAATGGGAATTTACCATTAGATTCAGCATAATCTAAAATGGTTAGACTAGGATACAATTCTGTACAGACAGTAGGATCCTCATTTTGTAAGAAAAATAAACACACCTGGATGAAATACATAAAAAATTTCAGAGGAGTTATTTCTGAGTGGTGGCATGACCTCTAACTTAAACTTGAATGTTCCAACTTTTACTTTTCTTAAACAGAACTTAAGAGATTTTAAATACTTCTTACCCACAATGGAGAGAATGACAACCACAAAATCAAAAATATTCCAGCCTATGGTAAAATAATAATGGCGGAGGGAGATGAGCTTCAGCACACACTCTCCAGTGAACAACACAATAAACACCAGGTTGATGCGTGACAAAATGCTGGTCACATATTCACTCTGGTCATCTGTTTCTACCATCATTGTGACCATGTTGAGACAGATAAGAATCATGATGCTTATGTCAAAAACTTGTCTGGTTACAAAGTCAAAGACCATTCCTTGAAATTTGTTCTGTAGGGAAACAGAAATGCTTTTAGCAACAGAGGAGTTTTCCTGTACATAAGAGCATCTGCATAAGCACTTTTGGCATTGATTAACTTTCTAATATCATACACAGTAACCACTGACCCTGAATTTTGTAAAAGATGGCTTACACATTAATTTTTAAAACTTAGCTATCGAAATTTCTATTTACCAATATGTATTCCACAAAATAACAATCCTTGTCAAAAGGGGATTTCTGATAAGAAACATTGCATACTATACACTTCACTCAGAGGCACAAAATGCATATTAACATATTAAGATTATGAGAAATTAAGAAACCTGCTTAATTTTGTTTTACCAGAATATCTCATGATCAGTTGGACCATGCAGCCATTTCAAAACATAGTATCTATTAACATTCCATTTGTCTTATTCTCAAAGAATTGTTAAGGGGAGCTTGGAATTTCAAGAACACATCTATAACATTATGCATTTAAAGCCTATGGTATGGCAATATTGATGTTCTTTCACCAAACAGTCCTTGCTGCTTGACATGGAATGCTGAGCCTACACAGGAATAATCAGACCAGAATGACATTCCTTATTCTTTGTTGTCAAAAATTAATGTCTCTGTCAATGATCTGTGGCTCTGCTCCCCATTTCTGCCACTTTTAGTCCCTGCAAGCCATTGTCTGGCTCATTTTCCAAGGCCGCCCAGGAACTTTGGATATCTTCTAGCTTACATTTTCCTACACATAGTTCACCATTTCTACTTCCAGTGTTAAGACTTACCAGAGAACAGTATGTATTTCTCATCATTTTCCAAGAAGGCAACTTTCGGCTAGCACAGTATGAATATTCACTACTATTTTGTTCCCTAATGTACCCCAGGAATTATTTTAACTTCACAGATCATCATCACAAAAATCAATACAGTGTGGGATAAGCCTTCTCCATTTCACTGAGTTGTTTGGTTGGCTCATCACAGAAACTTGAGATTTGTTATTTATCATCATGAATTTTATTTATTGACCCTGACTTCTGAAGACATTAGTAACTTCTAACTTTACAGCCATATATACAAACAGTAGATACTAGAATTCTTTTGTTCTCCACTCAGTACCTCTAATGGAAAATAAAATGGAAGTAAGATGTTATTTCACTCAGCACTTTGTCAGTTTGTTAATCTAGCAGAAAATAGCATGTATTTTAACCCCATCCAAGGTTTACTCCTCTCTTTAAGATTACTTGGCAACTACTCTTGAATTATATGATCAACATTTTCTTGTGCATATCAGCTACTTATGGGTCTTTGCCATTTAGTTTGGATTCTAGTTGTGTAATTAGAAATCCCCTGAAAATAGGGTGCATTTTTCTGTTTCTTGTTGTTTTTGGTGGTCTCTCTCTTTTTAAAAATTTTTTACCATTACCATAAAAGGTATTAATTAATGAAGCTCTAATCTTTGCTGCTGGAAGTGTTAGTTGCTATCTCTTCTGTGAGAAAACCCATGCGATTTTTGTTTTTGTTTATTTTTTCCCATATCATTTGGTATTTCTTACTCCTGGTCGAGGTATAGGTTTTTGTGGCTTTTTCGATCCTAATTTTTTCATTGCATTATAGTATTTCTTCTGTTCTTCTGTCATAAAGATGTCTTGGCCTCCAAAGTATAGAAAAGAAAAATAAAAAACTGGTTAAAACTGTGTCCTTTAGCACATGATTTTTCAATGTTAAACTTAAAACAGGAAAGGGACAGTTAAAAAAGGAAATGGATAACATAATTATGCTTAGAATTTTGGATTTGAAAAATAAGAAATCTATTTTTTAGGTACTACAATATTATTTAATTCTCTAATTATCTAAAATTGACTTTATTATTTTCATTATTATTTTATGGCAGAAAAAAACCCAGAAACTGAGAGGCTAAGTATTTTCCCCAACACCATATACTCAGTGAGTGGTAAAATTTGATTCACTGAGAAATGAAATGCTCAGTTTCTAACGCTATACATACTGCTTTTCAGAAGTTAAAGACAATGATTTTCTTACTCCAATGTAGCAGTACATTATAGTATGGACATTGCAAGATGGGTTAAAGTTACTTATAAGAAGCCACTTTCACTCTGCCAAGAATTGGAACAAATGGATAAAAAGGAAATGGGCTAAGTTGGTAGAAGAGTTGGGGATACATCAGAGATCATTAGTATGGCAAGGATGTGGTAGGCCTGGAGGTACAGAGGATTGCAACTCAGGCTAATAAGTGAAATAAAAGCCTGACATTGACCACAGAATATTAATAACAATAAAAGGGGATGGGGACAGGAATGTTCTATAAGCATCTCATACAACAGAAGCAGTCATAATAAGAAAATATACTGAATAAATAAGATGAAGGAACAGTAAGCAAAGGAAGAAATAAAAATGGCAAAAATCACTCAAAAATATGTTTAAACCTACTAGCAATAAAAGACATAAAAATTAAAATTAAAAACAAATTTTCATTTATCAAATATGAAGTATTAAAAAATAGAATGTTTGATGCCTGTGAAGCTGCAGTGACCTGGGCACATCTGTACGGATGTTATTATGAGTATGATTATGAGTATGATCAGGTATATTATTTGGGGGAAGCAAAATACTTCAGAAATTAGTCAAGAAAATAATTAAAGACTCATTTTTTTGCATTAAGACTTTTGGCAAGACACTATTTAAATCATTAAAGACTAGAAACAACATAAAGCATCAATTTGTTGGGAGATGGTTAAGTAAATTACGATAATGTATATACAAAGACTTAACAGAATGGAAAAATACTTACGTTAAGTCAAAAAGAGAATTTGTAATCATATGCAACACCTTTTTTTTTTTTAGTAGCCTCCGAGCTCAACATCAAGCCCAACACTGGGCTTGAACTCATGATCCTGAGATCAAGAGTCAGAGGCCTAACTGACTGAGCCACTCAGGTGCCCCAAGAATTTATAATTATGGATAAAATAATTTTGATACTAAGAACATATGTAGAAAAAGTATGAACAGAAGAGCATAAAATGTGAACAGAAAAGCATAAAAGTGTACATTACTCCCAAGTAATGATATTTCTTTACTTTTCATATTTTCCATATTGTGCATATATAATTAGGATGATAAAATGGGCTTTACAAATGATAATAATAAAATAAAGAACTATTCAATTCAACCTGGAACTAATAGTTTATAATTAAATATCAGGAAGAAGGAAGTGGAAATTATACAAGGAACCAATGAAGGAAAAGAAACACTAGGAGAAGTTTACATCTTAGGCTTAATTTATTGCAAACATTCTAAGGGTTTTCACTAGAATGTATAGTTCCTAATTAGGAGGGAAATCACAGGGATAAAACAAGTTGACCTTGGAAAAAGGGCATATGCTTGGATTCTTTTCTAGTTTTTTTTATTATTAAAAAAATTATTCTTTTCCAAAAGATTGAAAATGTGGCCCCTGACTCTAAAAAAAAAAAAAAAAAAAGAGGTGAGAGGTTTTGTGAAGTTATGTACAGGAATATGGAGCACAGCTGTTCTTGACTTTCTATGGTCTGAAAGAGATGGGCAGTGGGTGGCAAAAGGGAAGGATGCAAAATAGATTTTAACATATATGCTCACTTGGCTTCTGAATCAAAGTACTCATTTAGTGGAGAAAACATTTCAAATAATTTTATGATCTTTGTGGGAGAGAAAATATTAGAAATACTTATCTTCTTTTTTTGCTGGTTGAAATTATCTATGATGACACCAATAAACAGGTTCAAGGTGAAGAAGGACCCAAAGATGATGAAAATAACAAAGTAAAGATACATGTATAGACTTTCCTCATACTTAGGCTGGAGTTCCACCTACCAAAGGAGAAGAGTTTGTAAAATATCACAATACAATTTGTTGCTGGAAGTCGTTGGTGCTTTTTCATGAGAATAGAAAAGAAAATGCCTTAGTAATACTTAGCAGTACTTTTCTTTTTCCCTCTGAATCAGCTACAAAGTCTCTGAAATTAGCCTTTAGAGGTATTTTCATGTTAAAAAATGTAATTATTAGAACACTTTAGAATCTATTTTTATAATTATAAATATAACTAATATCTTGCTATTCAGATAGTAGAGTGCTAAATTTGGTAAATTTTTTAGTACTGAATTTCAATAATTTAAAAATTATTAGTGAAAAATTTTATTTCAGAAAATATGTATAGGCTATCTTAGACACAACCATTTGTGTATGCATGAATTTGTTTGCCAAACAAGAATTGAGTTATTCATTTAGATGTTCAGCATCATACCTTTAACATTACAATAGTCATTGAATTTTTTAGATTAAGTAAACATAACTGGACATCCATCTTATGAATCCTCAATTGATAATTTAGTCTTTGGATTGTACTTACAGTAAGTTATCAGTAAGCTACCACATGTCACATAATAAAGGGTAAATGAGTCATGATAGGTAGTTCCCTAAAAATTCATGTCCTTCTAAAGATAACAGAGTTAAAACCAACCAAACATACAAAACAAAATTGTAGTAACAAATGAAATAACATAACTCTGGAGGCTATCAGGAAGGTACTCAACATAAAACTAAAGCCACTTAGGGGAAGTGTACATCAAAAAAGATAAATGAGCTCTATCGGGTCAGTTAAAGATAACAAACACAGAAATTATTTTTTGTGATAATAGACTAAACAGATTGGATTTCGGAACAGAATGATGAAGACTAATAGAACATACTAAATTTTTACAAAGTTTTGAAGAGCAGAGTTGGAATAAGCATGGGTTTCAATTCTCTCCTTGAAGCCTGGAAGAGGCTATTATAGGAGAAACCAAATAAAGTAGGTCTTTCCCTTGGTGATAAAAACTTAAAGGAAATGTTGACCACTGAAGTGATAATATCATTGGTAAAGGCTCCAGTACATTTATGGATGCAAAAATCATGTAAAAAATGAATTTGAAAGGGATTATTATAGAAATCTAAGGCTGTCTGGACAACATCCCTAACTTTTCACACTGTCTACTTATGGAGAATTAACTATACATTTCAATTACTGATAGCAATCATATATTTTTTTACATTTGCTCCTACACACCAAAGCTATTGTTGATTATATAATTAGTAGATAAAAAGAAAGCAAAATAGAAAAATATTCAACAGAAGAATATTCATCACTTATCAAAACAATGTTTTGATTTATTTTAGTAAGATCTTTCTGATAAACACTGTTATACTTGAATATTAATTTGAGTCATATTTTTTTCCTTTTTTAAAATAGTCATCATAGAATCATCCCATTTGGCTGCTATGCTCTGTTGAATTAATTTTAGTACCTAACCAATATTATAAAAAGGCAGGATATAAGGAATACTTACATTTCTGGAGTCAACTGCTGCATACATTATATCCATCCATCCCTTAAATGTGGCCTATTAAAAAGGACATGCATGCTTTACTTTGGAATAATTCAGACCTGATGTTTAATAAATATTCTTACTTATCTATTTTTTAAAAAGGAACACTTTTGAAAGACATTTCAAAACAAATTTTACATGGATTTTGGACAAATACCATATGTTAGTAAGGCTTTTCATTTCTAAAACACATAATAAACAAAATGGTCATTTGAAATATCCTCCTGCTTGATAATCAACTCATAAATACTTCTCAATTCCTTAGAGTTAATGGAATAATGCTAATTTAAAGTAGAAATTTGGTGGAATACTTTTAGAAAGCTTCACAAATGCCAACACCCTTGACAATATGTGTAGCAACAAAACAATTACAATTTAGATCGCCAATCCTCTGCTGAAATCTATCACCTAGGTGATGACACTGACTGAAAGTTTAACATTTCTCCTGATCATAACACTCTGAGGATCATATGGGATTATATAAAGTCACAATTGCAACAATTCTTTTAAGAATTTTGAAGCATAGCATCCAGAAATAGTCTTTTATTCTATTTTTTTCCTCTGTAGTTTTTAATGAAAGTGAGTTAATATGGGCAAAAATGGAAAAAATACAGTAGACACTTGATGTTCTAGATTCAAGATAGATCCTAAGTCTAATAACTTATAGTAATTTATTATTTGTCATAGGACATAATTTTAACCCTGGAAACCTGAGAGGATTGTTCTTAGCTAGTGAACAGGTCTAGCAAAGCTTTCGGCAACTGTATCCCAACACATCTTTGTTTTCGTAACACTAACACTTGTGAAGTGGTGATGTCATGGGAAGAAAGCCAAGGAAGGGTGCGTGTGATGGCAGCGAGGAGAAACTAATGATTCTTAGCTATAAAACAGAAGCTGTTTGTATGTCAGAGAGGGAAATGTTGAATGTCAATGGCTGAGGTCAGTGAGAACAAGTCCATTACACACTAGGTATAGGGATAGAAAGTGATTCAAGGAACCATTTCAATGAGTTACTCATCAACAGAGGCGATTCTGTATAAAGCCAACTATAAAGTAGTACTTCAGAGTTTCTTCAGTGGTGGAATTTATTTAATGGCTTCATGCAAGAGCTTTACCCTACATTTTCAGAATTATTTAGCATTTTAAGGAATTGCTTGAAAATTTTTTTTCTTTTCTCAATTTTATGGAGGAAGTGATATACTTTAGTGATATTTACAAGTGTGGCTATTAATTAAGGGTTAGGATAAACTCTCAAGAAAATGTCATCGTGTGTCCACTACAATATTTAAAGAATTCATACTTGCCAGATTTTTTAAATCCATAGTTTAATTGCATAAACATTCAGAGTAAGTCAGAAACATCTAGAAGAGAAATAGGAATTTCCAACAAGAAGGTGGGAAGAACGAGTAAAGGTATCATAGTACAGACACCTCTGAAAGAGATGCAAGGGTGTTTTGACCAATGCAGGTTTGTTTGCTTGGTTAGTCTCCTGGCTGAGCAAATGAAAACATAATCCTGGTGAGTAGAAATGGATTTCTGCTCTAAAGCCTCTGTCGAAATACAAAGGAAGAACTTTTATAGCCTTTTTTTTAAAGCTGAGTTTTCAGTGGCCAAAATAGAGCAGGATCTTTCTGTGTTTTTCAAACAATCTAGATTCTGTTTTTAGCCACTGCTTTGTCGTGAGGCAGCTCCTGCCAAAAGCAGCATCAAATGCAAATCCTTAAAGGGCTACCACCTTTTGAGTTTTTATACACTGTGAACTATTTTTCTCTTGTGTATATCAGGCTTAGAAATCCAGTAGTAAGAAGCACGAATATCTAGATAAAATAGACTTAAATAGTTGCACTGAAAGGCCATTTTATAGTGAGACCACAGCGGCTTGTATTTCATTTCTGTGTTTAGGTACTACCCTGTATTATTTCCATTTTGCTATGAGGATCTAACCCTAAAAGCTAAATATCATTCATTCCCTGATCTTCAATCCAAATCGTACAACTCAGTAGCAGTTAATTGCCACCTATCAATCAGAATCCAATCAGGTGTGTGAAGCGTGTGTGTTTGGGGAGGGTGATCCATCAGCAAAAAAAAAAGCTTTCCAGTTGCAATAGGAAAAAATAATAGCAAACTTAATGATTAATCAATTTGTTCATATGGGAAGAGAGAGCAATATGGGCAGGAAGAGAATAAAACCTTTGGGAAGAAGTGAAATAGCTCGTCACTATCAATTATGTCTGCACTGCATTTACAAGGACCCAAGGTGCCATCCATCTGGGCTCATACGCTTGTACTCATAAATCAAAATTAGAAATAAAGTATGTTATAAACTTTCTTTGTAATAACTAAACTCTCTTCTTAGTAACTTAGATGTATGTCATTACTTTGTTATTATTCCAAACAATAAACAAATTTCAGAGAAAAGAGTGTTCACTTACAACTTGAAGCAAAGAGAGATACCCAAATCCTACATTATCAAAGTTTACTTTCACATTTTTCCATCGGGCAGTCTCATTTCTTTCTATTAGTTTTAGGCAATCAGAATGATTATTCACTTCGGTGATGTCAAACATGTCACCAGTTGTGGTGTTAATACAGTGGTAGAATTTGCCAGCAAACAAATTTACGCCCATGATGCTGAAAATTAGCCAGAATATAAGACAAACCAGAAGCACATTCATAATGGATGGAATTGCTCCTAAAAGGGCATTCACAACCACCTAATACACAAATGGAAAAAAAGAAACGTCAGAATTCTTGTTTATGAAAAAGGAAAAGACATTCCCCTAATAATCTTTAGTATTTCTTTTTTCTGTCTTTTTTTTTTTTAGTATCGAGACTATTCTAGGACACTTAAAAGCAACGTAAAAAAATCTTAAAATGAAATCCATTTGTTCTTAAGCAATACATTTAGGGAAACAAATATAGACGATATAAAAAAGAAATAAGAAAAAAAAAGTTTAAAAAAGAGGGGGAAGTACCAAAAGGTTAAAAGAAAGGCAAAACCAGAGGAATTTGCTGCCAGATGAAATTAGAATATTTGTTGTTTATTAGAAAAAAGAGAAGTAGGAAATCCTAATACAGAAGATTAATTTTTTAAAAGGCAATATATTAAATAATGAAACTAAAATATTGGACACAAGTTGGTTTGGCCAATATACTTTAATAAATTAAAAATTCAGATATATAAATATAAAAATATTAATAAATGCCTACTATAGTTTTGTCCTTAATTATTCATGCATTGCTAAGACTAATAATAAGTTTTGCATAAGAAGCAAGACAATTTAGCATCATGTATTTCATTAGATCATCACATCGTTTATTTCAAGCTCCAGTCATGTCAGTTGTTTCATTTACTGAGTTTAATTCAATAAACTTATTTTAAATGAAACATAATAGAAATTGGTTTCTTAGGAAAATAAGAAAAGGAGGGATGCCATACATAGGTCCCAAATCTGATGTGATTAACATCAAATTCTGTACTAAATAATGATCTATTCTTTTTCTGTGGAAGTATGTTTTTTTCCCCTTCTTAATTTTTGGATCCCAGCTGAAAAGATCTGAGTTTTCATATTTGGCAACACTGTAGGGATGGCTGTCCTTGCTCGCTCCTTGACAGTGCCCATGGGAGCTGCATGGGAGTAGCTAAGAGGGAAGACAGAGATAGGCCCTAAGATGCTCATAAGCGGCAGAGGATGCCTCAGACTTGAACATTGATAACTAAGTTACTTCTACCTATGTACTTCTGTTATTCTTGTCAATCGTAAATAATAAGCACCAAAATATCTTCTATCTGCAATTTGATGCTGGTGTATTTTTAGAGCAAAGTTTTTTGATTGCCTGTCTGAAAAAAACAAATACATGAGCCAATTCCTTATGCTTCTGAGCTGTGTTTAAAGTTTGCAAAGAACCCTAGACCTTCTGGGGTTCCAAAAACAGTGTGCTAAGTGGGCCTAAGGAAACAGTAAAACCACTGTTGGCAAAGGTAAGGAAATAGCATAAACATTTTAGGTTGGTGGAGTCATCCAGGCAGATCCAGGTGATATAGCCTCTGCAGCCTACCAAACTGAAACATGGCACCTTACCTTATCTCATTTGCCTGTCTGCAGTAATACAGTTGATCAAATAAATCCTTATTTTATACATCATTTTAAATGTGTGCATACACTTAGATTTCTCTTGGATTCAAAACTTGGTACTTGGAATCAAGTTAGTTATTTCCCTCCTTTTCTGAATATTTTGCCTACCATCCAGATTAAAAAAAAAAACAAAAACACCTTATTTTTATTGTGTCTACACAGAGTACACGTTAGAACGCACATTTTTACTTACAACAGCCAATATAGAGCCTGCATAGAATACTGGTGACCTATACCTATTTCCTGAAGTTCTTTTCATGTCAATCTGTAGGTCCCACACTTCTTTCTTCAAGCCCTTTCTCACCTCTGTCACTTCTTTCCCACTTTCACTGTTCATCCTAGCTCTGGCCTCTAATAATTCATTCGGGCAATATTGTCAGAGTCCTCTTTCTCCTTCCTTTCATCTATGTGATATGAATTTATCCTCCCTAAGTCTCACTTTAAAATTAATGGATCCCCACTGATCATCAAATATTTTCCTTATGTTGGTATTCAAATCACCCCACAATGTACATTTCTAGTTTAAACTTCCCTAGCCGCCTACCCTCATGCCAACCCAAGTGATACAATTACCAGACAACTGAGATGCCTTTGAAATCCCTTGCCCAGTATCCCCCTTTCTGGAACTTTCTTTCTTCTACAAGGTCTAGTTCATGTAGCACTTCTTTCATGGAGCCTCACTTCACCCTCCATGTTAGCTTCCAAAATAAAGATGAGCGTTTCCTCTTTTGAATTTAAGACTCAGAATTCCAGTGCTGGCCAGGACCATAGAGATAATTTAGTATGGTGTTCTCTGTTGGTAATGAGAAAAATGAGCTAAGATCATTTAAGTTCAGAAAGTAGACTAGAAGTATCATCTAGTGCTTGCTCGTTCCATTCTACCTCACTCATTCTCCTTAGAGTTGCTTCCATTTATCTGGTTCCACATTGCTCTGGATTCGAGTTAATTGCGTTCCTGTAATCTTGACAGACAAGAGGCTTTTTCTTTTTCTAACTTAAGATGCAAAAATATATTTGTGAATTCTCCAAGGTCTTTAATGCTTCGAATATGGGAATATAACAGAGTACTTTGAATATAGGGAAAAAATGGTTGAATGAATGAGTGGAGTAAAGATTAGCTTAGAATTTACTGATGAAAGCAGAATTTTTAACGTTACTTTGTATACAAGATGAGAATAAAGAGCCGGGCACAACAAAAAATTAGGGGTTAGCCAATAAGTCTGAGAGGTTTTCTTTGAAACTGGGGATTAGTTTTGTGTTAAAATGAACTCTCTGTAATTCATGATACAGGCAAGTACTCCGAAGCAGCATCTTTCAGGAAATGATTTGCAACATTGGCCTACACTGGGTCCAGAGAAAAGGTTTATTTTTATGAAGATAAAAGAACTAAATATTGGAAAACATTTGGCATAGTATTGGGAAATTTACTATACAAAGGTCCAGCATATTTAAAATTTCTTTAAATTAAACAATAAAGTTCAGAGAAAGGATTGTCTCTTCCCAAGAGCCCCAAGCCATTTCTTGGTTCAGCACAGAGGGTGGTGTATTAATTCTTTTCAGACTCTAGGGAACTTCAGCAATTGGTTCCCATGAGGTGAAGGCACTGGGCAGAAATGGCCTGAATAAATTGGAAAGAGCAGATTGAGGTTTCAGGATGCATAAAAGAAGATGTCTAAGGAAGGAACCGTCTTAATAAATTAATACTAGAGATTGCTTCTTCTCACAAATGTTTTGCAAAACATCATCAATTGAATTTCTCTATTCTAGCACAATCCATTCTTATAAAAAACTCTTTCCATATCTGGTTCATTATCTGCATTTTTATTAAATCAACACAAAATGAAGGTTTGACAAGTATACAAATTAATGTTAAGAATTTTGATACATGTAGAAATGTCTTGTCTGAACAAATTATCTCTGAACTTCAAATACTATTACTCATGGATTCTAATGCTTCTTTAATCTAAATACAAAAACTACATGAATAAAAATCAAAAGAAGGCAAAATAAAATCACACATTTTTAAGTATGAAGAATAATGGAATCTTTTTTTAAATCTAATGACTACATTTGTGTTGTGGGTTTTAATTAAGATAATTATCTTAGAAAGATATGATACAATTATCCAAACAAAATCTCCAACTTTATCTCTTTCAAAAATAAAAACTCTCCTTCTCCTACATTATTTTTAAACTTCAAGAATAAACAAAATATAGATTCATTTTTATAGATTCCATTTATGTTTTCATTGTGACATCTTCTAAGATCCTAAAAAGTTATTTGGGAGTGACTTATGCCAAGAAGTGAGTTTATGCATTAAATTCTACTTAATACATATGGTAAGACATTTCTCTTTTATTTCTATGTAGGTATTCTAGTCTGTATAATTCAAATATGCGGATCTCTTTACATTAACTTTTCCCCATTTAAAACACAAATCACATGGGCTGACTCAACTCTTAATATATTTTTGCCTTATTACATTTTGAAAATAACCCTCATAACTTTTCACTTAATAAAAATGAATATGATCACATAATCAATACCAGTGTTATGAAAGCTTGAATATTGAACCCTAGCATCTTCTCACACATATCAACAAGGCAGGGAATCGACTGCTGGTATCTGGATGGCCGTTTTCAGGACCCAGGCCAGTGTAAAAAAAATGGCAAGGGTTTTTATGCCTCAAACAGCATCATCAATTGATAAGTTAAAGTTTTCACGCATTCATTCTAAACCCCCACCCTCACCGATCAGATAATCTCCCCATAAATGGATAAACTCCATATATACATAACTAAATCATATTCAGTGAAACTTAATAAAGATATCAACAGTTGGTGTCCAAATCCACAAGAGGGTAAATTCACAAAGGTATTTTTCTCAAAAGAAAATTTAAGACAATTGAAAATAGGGGATTAGAATATAGTGTATTTTCCCTACTGTGGTGTGATAGGACCCCTCCCAACCCCTCCCTCGTCCCACTACACAAAGGCACAGTGAAAGGATGAAAGGTAGCAAAAGGGGTAATACAGTACCCATAATAAGGGGCTGAGGGGAGGAACCAGCGCTCCACCCCATCCAAGTTGGAGCAAGATTATCCTATATAAAATAGAAATATATAGTTTGTTAATTAGTTAGAAATCTGTTATGACAGAACATTTGGTGTTACTTTATGTATATGATGGTCTCTGTTTCCCTATCAATCAAGACTTGAGTTCTTTTGAAAAAGAAGATATCTAAGATTTCTTAGATTAGGAAAGTAAAAATACAAATTTAAGTACAAATTTTATTTTACTCTAGATATTCACGACATCAATTCACTCAGTTCAATTTTACAAGTTGAAAAATTTGGACTGGAAATTTGAAATACAATAAATGTTTAAAAGCTGTCAGCCAGAAATGTGCATAAAACATGCAAAACATAAAGTGCAACGTGATGATAATTTATTACTTTCTAACTTCTTATCAAGCACTAAATACAACATGCTTTATTTGGTAATGTTGCATAAAAGCACATGCTTGAAAACGTGACAAGTCAACAAAAATAAAATGAGTGCTTGATTTACATCCTGACAAAGCTATTGTTATTTTATGCTGCTAGGGAGGGAAAAGAATAAAATGAGAGTTTCTGAATATATTCAAATATCACTTCCCAGTTATATTCATCATTATTATCTCTATCCTCACCGTTATCCATGTTTACGTTTTTTAGAAAGTAAAAAAAAAAAAAAAAAATCCAAACACTAGAAACACAAAAATAGAATCAAGAATCAGGTTATTTTGTCTCTACAATGCCAAACACATGTTGAAATGATCAGCCATTTTAGGGTTGTGTATATGCTGTCGCAGAGGCAAGTAACCATATTCATAAATCCTGTAACCTAAAGATGAGTTCATCTCCTATCAGCATCAATAAGAAGTTTATGTTTTTAAAATCCTCAGGTGCAAACATTAACCTCTCCTTATAATATAGAAGGTATTATTGATTAATAATTACAGATAAGGTTATTTCTGTAAAAATCAAAGGTAGACCCACAAGACCAATGTTGTTATGGAAATAAAGTGTTAAACATGGGACTATCTGGCCACTTGAATCATGGATTTAGCACATTTTCAAAAGATTAAATTCTAAATGTTTATAACAGCTTCAAATACTTAGCATTGTTCAGATTTCAGAAGACATTTAAAAGGTATTACTTTGATTCAGGCAATATGTTTTCAAGTAGAATGTATAAAAATAATATTTTTCTCAAGAACTGAAACGGCCAGTCTGAAACAAAAGAAAGTGACATTTTAATCAGAAAATAAACTTAATTTTTACATACCCTGGAGAGAATTTCCTTTAACATTTTAGTAAAAATGTGAAGATCTCTGTGAGAAATAAAATAAGACTGTATTATATTGTGTTAAATTGTTTCTAGTGAGGAAAAAACTTTCTACATATGTTAGGGAAATTAAAGACAAGTCTCATGTTCTTAAAAAGTGATATTTACAATAAATCTTATTTTAAAAGAACACGTAAAGCTATCAACAACCTAGAAGATGTAATTGGAAGTCTTCAATACAGCTCAATTTCCATAAATAACTAAACCCTAGGCAGGAAAAAAAAAAAAAAGCAATGTTTTTCTACTGGTATCACACTTATTAAGCAGCTTTGTTTTGATAAAATAAAATTCGACTTTTTTTTTAAAAAAGGAACTACTTTTTTTATGTTATACATCTTATATACCAATGCTTCATGAATTTTAACAAGACATGGAAAATAATAGGTCAATAATGGCAACATTTCTAATCTGTAATGAATCATAGGGAATGGAAGAATATTTCCTTGAAAGGAATAGTATAACATTTTCTGTAACTCAAGTGAAATTTGAGTTATGCTTGATTTATGAATCATCTATGGTAATGAGTCAAAATTATATTTTCTATTCATTATATTATAAATGCTTTATTTATTGTCATGAAAAATTGTGTGGATTTACATAGAATCTTTAAGTTAGTATTACTATTTATATCAATTAAAAAGATTAAGGTAGTTATAAATTGAGGCTATATTAAACATAACTTTTAAAAAAAGTTTAAAATTCAGTCAATATTTAATATCTACCCTTAAATATATTCAAATAATGCAAACTTTGGCATTATACAGACAAAATTTTGACACTTAAAAATGGTTTTCTTTTACTTTTATACTTAGGCACGTGTGTGATTCATATTATTTTTGATAAAACTCATTAAGTACAATTTAGGTCATCACAAATGAGAAGCATATAATGTAGACTTCACTTCAGTGGATTATTATCATACAGTTACACATAGTACTTTAATAGTGCATTTGCTTCTTTTTGTATACAGATTTGTAAGGAAACTCCCAAGATGGATTAGGAAATAAAGTCATTTTAATGAGCACAGCAGATAAATGATATTATATCATTTCAAGGGAGGCCTAAGTTCTCTTGCATATCACCCAGAAGTAAATATGCAACAGATAAAATGATAAAAGTAGCAATTTTGCAAGGATTTGCCATTCCTTTTGCATGCATGGGTTTTCCTTTTATAGAATTTAATGTAATTAATTTAATTTTTATTATATGTAATACTTCACGTTCTTTCATTTTCCTTACCCTCATCCCTTCAAATCGTGATAAGGCTCTTAGAGGTCTCAGAGCTCTTAGTGTCCTGAGAGATTTGATGGCGCCAAGTTCTGAGTAACCCAAGGCATTTGCTGTTAAACTGACCAATGAAACCTGCACCAATAAATAAGGAAATAAAATCATGATTCAATTTACTACATAATAAGTACAATTTTTGCTTATAATTACTCAGAAGATAAATGGTTGCATATTTTCCGTAAAGCTTTTAAAATTTTAAGGAAGTATTTTCAGCTTGATGCAAAAAAAGTGCTTTCAGGATGTTAATTAAAGGTAGTTGAATAAAAAAACCTTAAATGTCATGTAATTTATTAATCGTTACACTAATTTATTAGTAGAGCAATTAGTTAAAAAAACTAGATAAAAATTAATTTTTTTTTAAAGATTTTATTTATTTATTTGAGAGAGAGAGAATGAAAGACAGAGAGCATGAGAGGGAAGAGGGTCAGAGGGAGAAACAGACCCCCCGCTGAGCAGGGAGCCTGATGAAAAACTAGATAAAAATTAATTTAAAAAAAAGAAGAAATTCAGGTGTAAGAAAAGGTCATTGGTCATCCTTCTTTTATTTTATTAAGTTGTGGTGAATTTAGGGCTTTGTATGGCTAGTGATAAAATACAAAAGCAAGAAATCTCAATCCTGCATTGTAGGTTCAACTAATTATAATTGGTACTCTCAAAAATTAATAACTTGGCACATTGATTTTGCAGTTGATTTTTGAAGGTGAGTTTTTTGTTTGTCTTGCTAACACCTGTGTTTTCTCTAAAGTTTATTCTTACATAAACAATGTAACTTAATAAATAATTCCATCATAAAACTTCCTCAAAATTTTCTATACTAACTTACAGCTTCTGCCGTGGTTACCTGGCTGAAAATGGATAATCAACAAATATTTGCCAAGTAAATAAACCAATGAATTTACTTAATTTGTATGAAATATGAGAGTACTAAGAAATAAAAATGTTAGGTGTCTATTCTCTAAATAAAGAATATACCAAAACTCCATATCCAGAATTATAATTTCTTTGGTTTGAAAGTGGCTAATATTGGACAGTTTCACATACACTGGACATTATTTTTGCAAAATTTTCTATTTTTCAGTGTATTAAGTTGCTTTATATTTAAATATACTTTTTATATTACTTGCAATGTGCTAAATTTTTTTTGCATTTTTTAGAGAGATACACTGATCCTTATGAAATAATTAAAATAGATCAATGAAAAATAAAATATTATTGCAAAATGACAAAATCTCTATAGAATTATTTTCTTAATATATTTCAGGCTATTAAATTTGCTATGTTGTATACCTGAAACTAATGTAACATTGCATGTCAACTATACTTCAATAAAAAATAAGTAAAAAATAAAGTGCTTGTAATCTAGTAATTAAAAAAACCCAACTTATAATAATAAAATCATCATTCTTCCACGGAAATTTCAGACATGTAATAAGATTAATAGAGAAAAGCAAAACTCACAGAGTTTCGAAAGAGTTAAATTATATTTAGATTTAAAATGTAGTGTGAAAAATTATGAGGAGTTGAAATATGATATAACTTCTAATGAGGCCTCAATGTTAGAATTTTTTTTCTTTTGTAATGATGAAGCACTTATTCTTTTGAGGTTTTTCTCAATTTACTCATTTCATAGTAACATTACTAAGCTTTTCAAATAGCTCTGGCTTTGCCTTTGTTCAGAATTCAGGAGATGTAACATATGCATGATTCTTAGCTCTAGAAATACTTTCCGCAATAAACCCGCCTAGTCCTGCTGGATTATTATCTATTATCTTTTGGGGATAAAACTGTTGCCTATGAAATCTGCGATATTTTGGACATACTTTTCTGAAGCTGAAATTATGCCAAATTGATAGCATGAAACATTTTGTTTAATAAATCTCAGAGGCAGTCACCTGTTTTAGGGGAGATGAAGTATTATTAATCGTTGGGCATGGAATTTCTGTGAAGGGCTGTCTGGCGCGTTATAGGCTTGCGGCGAATTGAGTCAACATCCTAGGGGAAGCTCCTGCCGCTGCATGAAGCAGAGTTTTTCCCTACACTCTGAACGCTTTACAGCCTCTAATGGAGTATAATCTATATAATCTACTCTTTAAACCTCCCCTTGAAAAACTCTGAGTAGATCAAAGAGAGTTTTTAAAAGTTGACAGTAGCTCCCACCATCATCACTGTCTGTACTAATGTCATCGTTTCAAGAGTCAAGAGCCAAGTAATTTACTCACTGGCACACAACCCATCAGCAATGGGACTGAGATTTAAACGCAAGTCCGTCTGACTCACAATATAAGGAATTTAAGCCACATACCCTATTTCACCACTTTCCCTACAAACTGCTGTGCTGTTTTTCTTCTTCTTATCCCAGACAACCACCATAGATCCCATCCCCCCAATGCTAAAACTGTACTAAGCCTATTTCTTACTACAACACTATCATTCAGCAAATTAGGTTAGTGTCTAGTAGGTAGCATATCCTGTCAACACAGTATACTGTTCAGATTCACTGTTCTAGAATTAGTATATGGGTCAGACAAACTACTGTGAATGTAAAGACAAAGATACAGAGGATACCTACATCCACAATTAAGAAGTCCAGCCAACACCAGGCATTGGTGAAATATGTTTGATAGCCATATGCCACCCATTTTAGAAGCATTTCCAGGATGAAAATGTAAGTGAAAACCTTGTCAGCATATTCCAACATTGTCTTAATTGTCTTTCGCTGATCAATATATATGTCTTCAAATGCCTATAAAGAAAAGTTATATATTTTAGCTTTCTAAAACTATTATACCTTCTAAGCTATTTTTCTGATCATATATATATATGTATATATATATGTTTTCCCTGATTTCATATATATACATATGACATCCTATTGGAGTAGGAGGGTAGAGGAGTAGTAGTTATTGCTGTTTTTAAAATTTTTTTCCTCTCAAAGGTCTTTTAATGAATCAGGGGAAAGTTATACTCTCTATTGATATTATAGTCAGAAGAAAGAGGTAAAAGCATAATTCTCATGATTTAATTTGACTTGCTTAGGACACATTTCTTGATGTCATATCCTGATGGTGCTACCCCAACTTGAAGTTATTTATTCCTTTTGTTTCATTTCTTTTGCTTTCTCCCATAGATTTTTTTTTGCCATAAAAAGGAGGTTGAAGAAATAAAAAGTGGAGGTTTATATTTTTCATAAAGCAGAAATTATAATTGATCATCACATCGCCCAATTTTACTACATAGTTGGGCTCATTTGTCCCCCTCTCTCCCCTTCATTTTGTTGATCATTTATATTTCTCAGTAGAGATATGGTATGACAATGATGATAAGATGAAGATATATTTCATTTTAGATCATGATATGTGTGCTTCTAATATGAACCTCTATACTTTTCATCTAAGTCTCACATTTGTTTCAGGGGCAAAACACTATTTCTTGTATAAAGTGGCATGCAGGCAAAGTTTATGTAATCAGAGAAATATGGAGGAAAATATAGGCTTATGTTCTAATTATAAATGTAAGTTAAAGAAACTTAAGTGATTATATTTCAATCAGACAAGCTTATTTTATCTGTCATCTACTTTATGACTTAAGTATTCTATTTGTGCCAGTGTTTCCCTAAAATGTTATCTGTATGTTATGCTTTATATTTTTGTAAGTGATTTTCCTACAAATATAAATTAATTCAATGTAAAACCCATCTTCGTATAAAGAGAAAGCAATCTTTAAATGAATCACTTAGGCATGCTGCCCAGTATTTTTTGTTACCAATATTCATTGTTTCCTGAGTAGCATAAGAACAGTGGACACAATTTAAAAGGGACAGAGAAGTGGTCCCTAAGGACTTATTGACTGTCCATAAAGAGATAATAATAATAATACCATACAGAGGCAATAGTCATCAGAACTCCAAAGTTATATATTCTCCATCACAGGAATTCCATTAACTACACTGAGTTGCCATGCTTACCTTCTTGTTAAAATATGAGCAACTGAATATTTGTATTCCTTGGTTATAATAAGCTGGAGGGACAAATTTTCTAGGTTACTTACTAGTAAGCAAAAGTGAATCAATAATTTATTAGAAATTGTATGTATATGTAGTAGAAATAAATCCAGAAATGCATAGTTAAAACATTAAGTCTATAATCTGGAAGATAGGATGTGGGGTAATGAAAAATGTGTTAGAGACAGGTAGAAAAGTGGGTGGGTAGACAGGAGGTAAGTGAATGGATGGATGGATGAATGGTTGGTTGGATATACAGATGTATATATATTCAAGGAAGAAGTCCTAAGTAAAGATAACAGTTTGAGATTTATCCAACAGAGGTAATGGCTGACACTATGAAAATGAAAATGGTGGCAGGATGAGGGTTTGGGGAAAAAAATGTATTGGATACTAAAACAGTGCATTAGAAATGATTAATAAGTCATCAGTATTAGATTACCTTAAACTTAATATTGTACCACTTTTGCTTAATATTCACTTACCAGTGCACCACTACTAAGGAGAATCATGAAGACAATGAAGGTCTCAAACCAGTTATGTTCAACTATTCGGAAACACGTTCTTCTCAGGTTCCACCATTGTTTTCCCCTCCCTTCTTCCACACTGATTTGACAACATTTAAATCTTTGTACACAGCCTGCAAGTATAATGTTCAAACAGGAGTAGATGAATATTCTTTAGCATGTCCCTGATTCATCTTCTCACCATAATTACCATCTCCATCTTGCTAGGTTAACTCTCTAAGCCTGGAGTAGTAAGAGCACATTCATTAGCTGTGTAAAGCTGTGAAAATTATTCAGCCTCCTTAAACAGTTCCCTGGCTAATAATACCTGCTTTTTCTGCCTCAACTCTTATTGTTCAAGAAAGAACTTTGTAAAGTACAAATAAATGTAAAATAGCTTTGCCTTGTACTATGTCATTCTATTGCACTCTGTTGAAGTCACTCTAGTAGAGGATTTCAAAATGAGGATTAGTGATAAATAGAAAACTTCCCTTTTAAAGAGGTTATGGAATAATAATGTAGAACTCCCCCAATAATGCTGGGTTTGTTACTGCTTTGTTTTCTTGTGGTGTTTCTAGAAAAGCTCATATAATTTTCCCAAAATTAATTTAGTCCATTAAAATGTGATTGCTTGGCCCTGCTTTGATTTGTCATTGTCTTCCTTATAGTGTTTTACTCACTCAAACTATCTGTGATTACCTTTGTAAGCACCACGGAAGATACAAATAACATTTTTTTAAAAAAGGCAAAAAAAAAAAAAAGGTACAGCACAGGGACCTTGCCACCAAGAACCTTACATTCTTGTTTTCAAGAAAAGAAATAAGCTCAAGAACCTCACCTCAAGGCAAAACAAAACAAAACAAAACAAAAAAACAAACTCTGCCCCCCCAAAACAAAAACAAAAGAGGAAAAAGAAAAAGTCAAGTATGCTGGAAGAAAAGAGAGGAAGGGAAGGAAGGAAGGGATGGAGAGAAAAAGACAGTAAAGATACATACAACAGTTCAAAACAGAAAGAGAAGAGCTCTCATAAGATAATATACAAAAGTTATCAGGTGAATTAAATGGGTATATTTATTAATAGCTGTGGAGAGGCATAATAAGGAATAATAAGCTCTTTTCCACCATGATTAGATGAAGGTAGTTTTGAGAAGGACTTGGAGTGATGTGTGGAATTTGTACTGGGAAATAGAGGGAAACAATATATATCCAGTCTATGAAGAAGAGATCACTAAATAGAGAATATGCAAATATATTCATATCTTCAAAAGTCAAATTCTCAAGAAAATCAGACCATGGGAAATGCTAGTCATGGGAAAAACAAAGCTCTTATAACTGTTGTCCATGTTGTACCAGGCTCAACTAGGTACCATTCAGATATCGGATGTGGGCTGTGCTTATTTCCTGCTTCATCCAGTAAGCTTTGGAAAATGATGATTTTGTTAAAAAAATCACAGTTTGGCATTTGCAAGTCATTTAACTTTAGTAGTCGGAAAGTTATTCTTAAGGCAAATTCTGTGTATGAGAATTTTGATTGGTGTTTAAGATGCCACTCCTTGTGAAATCACCATTTTATTTAAAAAATATAAATTACTAGTTTTGGTTACATTAAAAATAGTTTTCTCCATGTTTGTGATCTTTTACACATAACGGGCAGAATTAACCAAAAATAACAATAGATTTTAAAACTGTTAGCATATTGGAGGGAATTGAAATAGATCTACTAAAGGTTCTATTGTATTATGAATGGTCCATCTTGGGTGATCAACAGCTAAACAAACAAACAAACAAAAACCCTGCACTCTATAAATGGAAGATTAACATAAAGGTCATTTTCTTACCTTCAGTGAAACAGGCTTCAGGTTCAAGGGTTTCCTCAGGTTCCACTACAGGCTGTTCTTCTGCAGGTGCCCCAATGTCTACAGTGCTGCCTTCAGAGGAACTACTGCTTCCATTCAGTTTCTGTTCATGAGATGGACATAAAAAGTAAGTCACCTCAATTTCAGCAACTAATAGTCTAGAAGGAAAGAACTGGTGCTATGAACTGATTTTGGATTCTCTTTGAAGCAAAGAGATTTTAAGTTTGAGTAAAAGACGGATTGAATCAGAAAAGGAGATAAGGAAATTGTGTTATCTCCTTTTCCATTACTCACAATGTTAGTATGAAATCAAATTGTTACGCTACGAAGTTACAAATGGCCATCAGGAACTGGTACTAAGCAAACCACTGAATTAGAGGAGCCCCAGAGGGAGGGTGAGGGGGAAGGAAAGTTAGTGTAATTGTTCTCATTTACAGATAAGGGAGCTAAGGCTCAGGCAGGTTAAATACTTTGTCTAACATCATATAACCAGTAAGTGAGAAAGCCAATATTTGAGAGAATTACTCCTGAGCCCAAAGTCCATGCTCTGTCTTGTGTGCAATCACACCATTTCTGAAACAGTGTATTGACACACTTATAACTTTTCCATCAATTTAAAACTGAAAATAATCCATTGAAAAAATAGCAAGTTTAGTCTAACAGGTGAAGAGAATCTATAATTCGATCTTGAAGTGAAAAATGAAAAACAAAGACATCTGTTCACACCACAAATTCATTATGGCATTTTATATAATATAAATATTCAGTATCTTTATGGAAATTATTTCATCAGCTGCAACAAGCTAGCTTTTTGGTAGCTGTAGACATGAGTTCTATTTAATTTTTGTTTACAGTAATTCTGCCAAACTAATTATATACTTGTTATAAAGCAAATGTCACAATAGTAACTTATGTGAAAGCAATAATAAAACCCTTTGTTATATAGTATTACTTCAACTCACAGGGAAATTTTGGTTGTTTTTTCTTGTCTGTTTCAAATTTTCATTTAAATTTTAGTTAACATCTAGTGTAATATTGGTTTCAGGAGCAGAATTCAGTGACTCATCACTTACATAGAGCACCCAGTTCACAGGGAAGTTTTTTAAAGTAATGCTTGAAAAGGCTTTAAAATTTTTGGACAAATCCACCTTTTTTTTTTGAAGATTTTATTTATTTATTTGAGAGAGAGAGAATGAGAGATAGAAAGCATGAGAGGGAAGAGGGTCAGAGGGAGAAGCAGACTCCCTGCCGAGCAGGGAGCCCGATATGGGACTCGATCCCAGGACCCCGGGATCATGACCTGAGCCGAAGGCAGTCGCTTAACCAACTGAGCCACCCAGGCGCCCCAAATCCACCTTTTGCTTATCACAGTTCTTCACATATGGTGCCAGATATCAGCCTCCATATCAAACTTTGTATCCATTACTAAATACCATTATTAGTCACCTGGCTTTCAGATTTCCAATCAGCCATTGTGAGTAATAAGGTAAAAAGATGTGAACCTAAAATAATATGAAATTAATTTTATCGAATGCCTCTTAATTGCCTCCATAAGTATCGTCCTCTGATGTGTCCTGCCTGGATGATGATAAAATAAATTGCTACCCTTTTTTATGCACAGAGTTACTCCAGGTCTAACAAGTTCGGATTTTCTACAGATGAGAGTGCTATTGTCAATATATCAAACTTTATTCTTAAGAATATTCTTTAAAGTTAGCTATTCTTCTTGTACAACCCAATATGTAATATTGGGTTTATGTATGTTACATTACATATGTTAACATATGTAATATGTTACCAGTTACAAGTGATCCTACACATGCTTACAAATTAATTTCCAAACATTTCTCAAGCCACATAATTATATTCTATAGTCTGCCTGAAATACTGTGTGAAAGTAGAAGTGTACCTAATGTTACTCAAACTAAACATGCTCTCAAGATAATAACCCTATATGATATCTTCTATTTTGAATTTATTGAGGTTTACTTTGCTATCCAATATATTGTTAATTTATATAAATATATACATGGGCACTTGAAAATATGAATTTTCTACATGTATAAATTTTGAGATAATATATACATCCATGACATTTACTTTTATTAATTACATTATTCAAATTATCAGTGTCCCTCTTTAATTTTTCTTTGTTTTGTTTTACCAGAAGCTAAGAGAATGGTATTAAAACACTCACAACCATTTTTATGTATTTTTATCAATATATCCTTATATTTTTCATTGTTGAAATCAAAGATGATCTGTCTCCAAATTCTTTATTTCCTTGGAATAATAACACAATTACTCCAAGAGAGAAGGCAAAGATTTTTAGATGTGTGGCAAAAACCCATCTCTAATACTAAAAAAATTGGATAACAGCAAAACGAGAACATTATCAAACAAGTACTTTCGTCGATTTAAAAACCAATAAGGAAATAAAGCCTAAGCCCAGCAGGAGAAGAGAAATAATAAAGATCAGAGCAGAAATCAATGAAATAGAAACCAAAAGAACAGTAGAACAGATCAACGAAACTAGGAGCTGGTTCTTTGAAAGAATTAATAAGATTGATAAACCCCTGGCCAGACTTATCAAAAAGAAAGAGAAAGGACCCAAATAAATAAAATCATGAATGAAAGAGCGATCACAACCAACACCAAAGAAATACAAACAATTATAAGAACATATTATGAGCAACTATATGCCAGCAAATTAGACAATCTGGAAGAAATGGATGCATTCCTAGAGATGTATAAACTACCAAAACTGAACCAGGAAGAAATAGAAAAAACCTGAACAGACCCATAACCACTAAGGAATCTCCCGACAAACAAGAGCCCAGGGCCAGATGGCTTCCCAGGGGAATTCTACCGAACGTTTCAAGAAGAATTAATACCTATTCTTCTGAAACTGTTCCAAAAAATAGAAATGGAAGGAAAACTTCCAAACTCATTTTATGAGACCAGCATTACCTCGATCCCAAAATCAGACAAAGACCCCTTCAAAAAGGAGAACTACAGACCAATATCCCTGATGAACATGGATACAAAAATTCTCACCAAAATACTAGCTAATAGGATCCAACAGTATATTAAAAGGATTATTCACCACTACCAAGTGGGACTTGTTCCTGGGCTGCAAGTTTGGTTCAACATCTGCACATCAATCAATGTGATACAATACATTAATAAAAGAAAGAACAAGAACCATATGATACTCTCAAGAGATGCAGAAAAAGCATTTGACAAAGTACAGCATCGCTTCTTGATTAAAACTCTTCACAGTGTAGGGATAGAGGGTACACACCTAATATCATAAAAGCGATCTATGAAAAACCCACAAATATCATTCTCAATAGGGAAAGACTGAGAGCTTTTCCTCTAAGGTCAGGAACATGGCAGGGATGTCCACTATCACCACTGCTATTCAACATAGTTCTAGAAGTCCTAGCCTCAGCAATCAGACAACAAAAAGAAATAAAAGGCATCCAAATTGGCAAAGAAGAAGTCAAACTCTCACTCTTTGAGATGATATGATACTTTATCATATCAATCTTTTAGGAAAACTCAAAAGATTCCCCCCCCAAAACTGCTAGAACTCATGAAGGAATTCAGTGAAGTCCCAGGATATAAAATCAATGCACAGAAATCAGTTGCATTTCTATACAACAACAAAACAGAAGAGAAAGAAATTGAGGAGTCAATCCCATTTACAATTGCACCCAAAACTATAAGACACCTAGGAATAAATCTAACCAAAGGCAAAGGATCCATACTCAGACAGCTATAGAATACTCATGAAAGAAATTGAGGAAGACACAAAGAAATGAAAAAAACGTTCCATGCTCATGGATTGATTTAATAAATACTGTGAAAATGTCTATGCTGCCTAGAGCATTTAATGCAATCCCTATCAAAATACCATCAACTTTTTTTCAAAGAAATGGAACAAATAATCCTAAAATTTGTATGGAACCAGAAAAGACCCTGAATAGACAGAGCAATATTGAAAAAGAAAAGCAAAGCTGGTGACATCACAACTCTGGACAACAATAATCTTCGACAAAGCAGGAAAGAATGTCCAATGGAAAAAAGACAGTCTCTTCAACAAATAGTGTTGGCAAAATTGGGCAGCCACATGCAGAAGAATGAAACTGGACCATTTCCTTACACCACACAGAAAAATAGACTCAAAATGGATGAAAGACCTCAATGTGAGGCAGAAATCCATCAAAATCCTTGAGGAGAACACAGGCAGCAACCTCTTCGACCTCAGCCACAGCAACCTCTTCCTAGACACATTGCCAAAGGTAAGGGAAGCAAGGGCAAAAATGAACTATTGGGACTTCATCAAGATAAAAAGCTTTTGCACAGCAAAGGAGACAATCAACAAAACCAAAAGACAACCCACAGAATGGGAGAAGATATTTGCAAATGACATATCAGATAAAGGGCTAGTATCCAAAATCAATAAAGAATTTACCAAACTCAACACCCAAAAAACAAATAACCCAATCAAGAAATGGGCAGAAGACCTGAACAGACATTTCTGCAAAGAAGACATCCAAATGAACAACAGACACATGAAAAAGTGCTCAACATCGCTCGGCATTAGGGAAATACAAATCAAAACCTCAATGAGATACCACCTCACACCAGTCAGAATGGCTAAAATTAATAAGTCAGTAAATGTCAGATGTTGGCGAGGATGCAGAGAAAGGGGAACCCTCCTACACTGTTGGTGAGAATGCAAGCTGGTGCAGCCACTCTGGAAAACACTGTGCAGGTTCCTCATAAAGCTGAAAATAGAGCTACCCTTGACCCAGCAATTGCACTACTTAGTATTTACCCCAAAGATACAAATGTAGGGATCCGAAGGGGCATGTGCACCCCAATGTTTGTAGCAGCAATGTCCACAATAGCCAAACTATGGAAAGAGCCTAGATGTCCATCAACAGATGAATGGATAAAGAAGATGTGGTATACACACACACACACACACACACACACACGCACAGTGGAATATCATGCAGTATCAAAAAATGAAATCTTGTCATTTGCAACGATGTGGACGGAACTAGAGGGTATTACACTAAGCGAAATAAGTTAGAGAAAGACAAGTATTATATGATCTCACTGATACGAGAAATTTAAGAAACAAGACAGAGAATCATAGGGGAAGGGAGGGAAAAATGAAACAAGATGAAACCAGAGAGGGAGACAAACCATAAGAGACAATCTCAGGAAACAAACTGAGGGTTGCTGGAGTGGAAGGGAGGGGTAGGAGGGATGGGGTGGTTGGGTGATGGACACTGGAGAGAATATATGCTATGGTGAGCACTCTGAATTGTGTAAGACTGATGAATCACAGACCGGTACCCCTGAAACAAATAATATATTATATGTTAATAATAATTTTAAAAAAAGAAAAAAAAATAAAAACCAATAAGGCGGGGCACCTAGGTGGCTCAGTTGCTTAAGTGTCTACCTTTCACTCAGGTCATGATCCCAGGGTCCTGGGATCTAGCGCCATGTCTGCTTCTACCTCCCCACCCTCCCCTCTCCCCCTGCTCCTATGCTTTCTCTTTCAATCTGTCTCTCAAATAAGTAAATAAAGTCTTTAAAAAAAACCCAATAAGGCCAATTAATTCTTCCTTTTTTGTTTTTAAATTAAAATTTAATCCTACTTTGAAGTCCACTATCCAAATAATAAAGCATTTGGTTCTCACAGTTAGTTTTTGAGAGTATAGATTATTTTAAAAATCAATTTTCATATTTAAGTCATTAATCAAACTTTAATTTACCAACAAGCTAGTTCTTTTGAAAATATGTATATTTTCACACATGACTGTGAAGCTAAATTCTACATTGACCTGTACTGATCATGTATTTTCTGCAGGCTGACTTAATAAGTAAGCTGAGAGAATGCAGGGACCACCTCATATCTAAAGCATCCACTTTGTCTTGTACGCCAGAGCATTCAATAACCACTTAATAACGACAACACTGATGGTAAGAGCATTTTTCCTCCTCAGTGGATTTATGTAATATTCCTGCTTTTAAAAAATGTTCTTTACAGTAGCAAATGATTTTGACCTTGAGGGTGAAGCAAAACAAAGCATAGCAAATAAAATACTCCACAATATTTTTTAAGAGTAAATGATTAAATGGTTTTTTCTTGTTCTCTGACTTGATGTTACGATGTTTATGTTTTTATTTTAGACTTTGCTACAGGAAGCTTATTTATAGGGTTTAATCGTTCAATTTATAATAAGTGATAAATTTATTAAAATATAAATCTCAAATTCAAGGGTCAAAGGGATACAGAATATGTGTGTGCATGTATATGTATATATATATATTTTTTTTTTGAAAAAATACTTATTTTTAAAGATTTATTTATTTGTTTGAGAGAGAGAGTGTGTGCCCACAGAGGGTGGAAGGTGGGGGGTAAATGAAGAAAGAGAATGTCAAGCAGACTCTGAGGTGAGCTCAGAGCCCAATGCAGGGCTCCATCTCATGGCCCTGAAATCATGACCTGAGTGAAATCAAGAGTCAGATACTCATCTGACTAAGCCACCCAGGAGCCCCCAAAATACTTATTTTTAAAGCTAGGCATGTCTTATTTTAAAAGTGGGCATTTTATGTTGTTATATATACTTAAATACATATATATCTCAAATCATTTATAAATGAGATGCCCTACATCAAAAATATTAGTATTAATATTTTATTGTGTACATTAGGCATTAGTAAATATTTCTAGTATACACTAGCATATTGAAAATTTAAATGACCCCATCAAAGTATCTCAACAAAGCAACAATATAATATCAAAGAAAAATACACTGTACTGAGATTTAGCCTATCCACAGAGTAGCTGGAAAAGTCAAATATTAATTCATTAATTCCCACATCATCCCTAAAACCCAGATGATATCTTCATCAAGTTGTGGGTTGGAAGGGAAGTCTTCAGTGCATTATTCAAATTTACTAAATATTAACTTGCTCTTATCAATTGTGAAATCCAGTGTTAGTCAAACACTTCACCAAGGCAGAAGGGAAAGTGGAGGAATATAGCTCTAATATACTTTGAATTCTGCTTTAAAGTATGTCAAACATGAATTTTGTATTGATGATTAGATATAAGAGAAATAGAACATCTCATCATATATTGGACCAACAGAAAATTATTGTAACGCAAATAAGTTAGAAACACCAAAAAAGGTCTGCAAAATTGCATTTATAATTCCCAAGCTAGAAATCAAAGTTGTAAATCAAATGAGTATTTTTCATTGTTAAGTTCATTTTGCTGAAAGGGCATAGAGTCTCTAGTGTTCTTTTGACATTAATTTTTCATGATAAATGATAACATATTTAACGAATATTTAATGAGTGTCTACTGACTGGAGGAACTGTGTAACTATATATAATGAAAGGGTTAAGAGTTCTGTTTTGAGTCAGACAAGCTTGGGTTTGAATCACAATTAGTGGTTTTATGGACTTTTAGCAATTATCTTCACCTCCTTAAGCTTTAGTTTCTAATTTGTAAAATGGTCCTGATGTCACATGATTGTTATAAGGATCAAACAAGATAACACATGGAAAATGCTTGCCATGTGCTTACCTGATAAATGGCAATGAGTTTCATAACAGTATTATATAGTTTGTAATGTGTGTAATTGCTAATATTTGACCTTTCAACTACCAAAAATATCAGATCATGCACAACAACAAGATTAGGACCTGAAAAAGGAAACAGTGAATATAATAGACCTAGTACCTGCCCTCATGCATTCACAATCAGATGGAAGACACAGATGAGCAAACAATTGTCACACACTGTAATTGAGTTAGTATAGGGTATCTTGAAAGCACCACCTAACTCAGTCTAAGAAGGGAGGTTAGAAGAAAGTAACATTTGGTACCAGAAGGATGAGTTGGGTGGGGTTGGGGCAGGGGAAGAGAATGGCGTAAGAGTATTCTAGATTGAGAGAACAGGCACAAGGATCAGAACTTGACAAAGCATGGGAAGTTTTAAGAAACAAAAGACCAGTCAGTGCACTTGGATAGGGAGAGGTGGAGATTACTACTATGTGAGGCTAGACATGTCCATAATGGTCATTTTCTGCAGGGACTCGTAGGCCATGTTAAGTGGTATAGACTGTAAGCAAGGGGCAACTCCTGAAAGGTTAGAAAGAGAGGTGAGCTACAACCAGATCTGCCTTTTAGAAAGACCACTTATTATGTGGAGACTAGACTAGTGAGAGGGAATATTTGTGAGGGTTGCAGCAGTTAAATCTGAGAGATGATGGAGGTCTGCCATTGTGTGGAGCTGGTGGAGATGCAGAGTAGATAAAGATGCATCAGAGCTGGTGGTACCTGGTAATCGATCAGATGTAAGGAAGAAGGAGTTTGGGTAGCCACTGGTTAGATGGTAGCCCTCTTTACATAGAATAGTTGCCATCTCATAAAGATCATGGCCCTGAGAAACTATAGCTCAGGATAAGGAAATAGACAAGAGCTGGAAAGGACACACCCAACCAATGTCCAGATGGGACTCTACAAAGAGCTCCATGAACATCTGTGAGGCAATTATATGAAAAATCTGAGTGTTTTCTTTTCTCCTCCTTCTTCTCTCCTCCCTGCTCCTTCCCCAGAGAGAAGCATCCAAAAGCAAACTGTTTACTTAATTTGACTTAGGAAGCGTCTTGCTCGATTTATTCATTTGTATACTTTCAGAAGGTATGACTGATAACATGAAACATGTCATTAACTTACATGATGCCAATTAACACTGATCCAGCACCTCATTTGTGCTAGGTACTGTGGATGTTACTAGAAGTACAAAGATATGTATGACCACAGTTCTTAATCTCGAATTGCTCACAAGATTATAAGTAGGATAGACAGATATACAACAGAGAAACAGAATGCAATGCATACCTTTCATTGTATGCAGCTAGTAGTTCTAGTTGGGGGAAATTCAGAGGGCTTTCCAGAATTAAGAGTTGTTTGATATAGTGAGCAAGAGAGCAACAATATATTTTTGTGGAGTGAATACATGGACAAAGTCGCGAATATTGATTCAAAGGTCATTTTGTTTTGTTAGATTTTGCAGAGAATGGCAAGGAGAAGAAGGTAATTTCTAACAAGAAATGATGGAGTCCAAGGACAGAAACTTCATGGAACCGTGTGACTAGAACTGAGCTGAGTCATGGGGAATTAGACTGATGAAATGAGTCTGATCAAGGCTGTCCAATTGCTCATGATATATTTAAGACTGCCTTTTTTTCCTCCCATGGAAATGTGTTTCAGAGGGTAATTCTAGTGATACAGATGAAATAATAGGACCGGAAGTGGGAGGTCAAGATTGGAGATGGATTTAGGAGATAAAATCCACAGGATTTAGCAGTAAATTTGATGAGGGCCTTCCAATTAGAGAAGTTGAGGATGAATCTGGGCTTCTCATAAGCCATTTGAGAGCTTTTATGGTTGGGAGGAAAGTAGCCTGGCTTTTTGGAAGCCGGGGAATGATAGAGCTTAAAGAATTAGGAAATACTGCAGACAACCAAGTGAGATAGGGTCACTGAACTTGGCAAATAAGAGAACATCAGTGATTTTTGACAGAGAGAAAGGTAGCGGAAGAAACCGGAAAGAAGATGTTTGAAGGTGACTGAGCAGTGGAAAATGGGAAGACAGTGAGTATAATTTAATCTATCTTTTAAAGAAGACTGGCAATGAATTCAAGGACAGAAACTTAAGGAAGAGAGGAGATCAAAGGAATGTTTAAAATTTGCATGATTTTATTTTATTTTAGGATGGAAGTCTTCTCCATTTATGTAAGTTTGTGGGAAGGGCTTCTGAAGGAGAAAGCATAATATGGGATGGAGACAGTAGTGGCTACTTCAGAGACCATGAGAATTTGTGAAGAGACCATACAGAAAGAACAGTTGGGGGCATACACACCTATCTCCCAGAGATTCTTAATATCCCCAGATATATTGTGTGATGCTTTTCAGTGGGGGAAAATTATGTTATCATGGTGTTCATGAACTGGGATCTTTGCAAAAATCTTTGTACATATCCATTTTGATTCAGGATTAACCAGAAACTTCCTATTCTTATTTCTTTATTTAACAGGTATTTACTGAGCACCTACTATATGCTAGGCACCATGATGAAGGTGGGCTGTACTTTGGTAAGTGAAATGCACTAACCCCTGCTCTCAGGTACATTTAAAAACTGAACATCGTCCATATAAGGCATTCACTGTAGGCCTTTCTGTGGTAGTATAAATTTAGTCTGCTGAGCAGTATATGCTTCAGTTAGGAATTATCATATGTTCTTTAACCCAAATACAGTAAAGGTAAAAGTATTAAATGAAAGAATATCCACAAAGCAGCCAATAAATATTATTTTAACATAGATGTTATAATTGAGAGGGCAAATGGGAGTCTAGAAGTAAACGTTCACTACCCATTTATTTATTCACTTAATAAACATTTTGTACTCACTGCGGCCTTAAAGTGAGTAGGACCTGGTTAGTGTTTCACCTATTCTCAAACACTCCATAAGCTAAGGATGCAACTATAGAAGTGCTTCCAAATGATATGGATGATTCTTCCAGGTAGCATTAAATTCGGAAGAGTATCTTCCTAAAACACAGCTTGGAGTAACCGAAGTCCAAGAGAATCAATGCTCTATAATTAGAAGTAGACCTCCATAGGTCAGTATGGGATTCAGAAGATCGGTCTAACCTGCAGGCCAGTGCAGAAGGAAGACAATCCTCCAGGACTGAGGGAGAGGACTCAGACACTTGTGACTATGCCATTAACCTATGCCCGCTGAAGAGGTACTGGTAGTTAAGACCAACTCTAGGGGCGCCTGGGTGGCTCAGTCGATTAAGCAACAGCTTTTGGCTCAGGTCATGATCCCAGGGTCCTGGGATCAAGGCCTGCATTGAGCTCCCTGCTTGGCGGGGAGCCTGCTTCTCCCTCTCATTCTGCCTGCTGCTCTGACTACTTGTGAGTCCTCTTTCCCTCTCTGTGTCAAATGAATAAATTAAAAAAAAAAACCTTAAAAAAAAAAGACCAATTCTATAATGGACACCTATTCTTAGTTCTTCAATAAACAATATCATTAATTTTAAAGTAATGCCAAAGAAAATATTTTTTCAGTCACTGTTAAGGAGATTTTGTATAATAGTTAAGAACATAGATTGTGTTGCCAACTGCCTAGATTCTTCTAGTCCAGGATCAGTCCTTACTACTTGTGTGACAGTGGCAAGCTACTTAAACGCTGCATTCAATGTCCTTATCCAAAAGATGGGAATAATATCTATTTGCTGGCATGAAGATTGAGTGAGACAGTGCATGTGATATTTTATTAGCATGACCTGAATTACAAAGATCCAAGTGGCATTTCTACTCATTCTAGGGCTCACTCATTGCAAAAATAAGTGTACTTTTTCCCTAACTTGTTTAGTAATATATTGTTTTTATTCCAAAAGGTACAAGTTTAATAACTCAATTCAGTTAAAAAGTATTTATGCAGACAGAATTATAGTAGTAATTGTGCTGTTATCACCTTATGTTTTTGAGCACTTTTAACTTCCAAATAGCTTTTGTATCCTCATGATATTCCTATAAGCACCAGAGGACAGTTGTCTTCCTTTTACAAGTTAGGAAATGGGGTAATATAGAGTTAGTGATTTGCCCACGGTAGAGTTAAGGCCACCAGACTTTTAGTCTCATTATCCAAACAAATCAACCAAAACTCAACAAGTTATTGAGCACATATTTGTGCCCAACATTGCAGTGGGGGCCTCAGAAGACTAAAATTATATAAAATACACTCCGTAACCAAAGAAACTTATTTTCTAATTGGAGAGATATGATTTTATATTGCCAGTTTTGCCCAGTTTTTAAAGCTCTTCAAAATCTAAGCCACCATTCCTTATTATTAATTTTCAGTGGAAACCCATATTTCTAGCTGTTCCATTATTCTTACCACTGCATGAGTCAAGAAACCTTTATGAGGTTTTAAAGATAATTTCTTAGGTTATTTGAATGTACTCTGTGGGTTGAGGTCTGCTGGGACTTACAGAAGTGTGGAGTGTGGCCCATACTATGCCTTTCCTACATCTGGGGAAAAACACGGGACTATTGTAGAAAGACAGCCGACAAATTTGTCCTGGAATGGGGGACAGTGGTGCATACGTGTACACCTTATGGGGGAAGCAAAACAAATACAGGTCTCCCTTTTACATGTCTCTTCATCTGCAGTCTGTTCTTCATTTTCTGGAAACTGAGGAGTCTGCTCCTTGTATACTCCTGTAGCTTCATCTCCCAGAAACATTAAACTATTATTGTATCTAAATACATCATGTTGTGTCATGTCTCTAGATTTCTGTATATTTGTTCTTTCTGACTGGAATGCTCTTTAGGAAAAAAAAAAGTTTCCTAACTTTTTAAAGGAGTCCACCGTAACAAGAATTTAATGAGACAATTTAAAAATGAAACAGAAAATACAAAATCTGTCACTTTTCCAGATAAACCTGTAAAGCAATTTATAACAGAGGGCAGAAGGCAGACAACACAAAAGGACTAACAGTGGCATATGTTACTAGTGACTCTTACAAGAAAACACTGGCCAACAGAGTGTGGGGAATGCTATTAGTAATAATAATAATGACAATTTTTTGAATATTTCTAATTTGTCAGGTACTATGCTAACTACTTCACATTTATTGTCTCATTTAATTCTCCACAGAAAGTATGAAGGTGATTTTATCCCCACTTTTGAGATGAGAATTGAGGACCGGATAGTCAGGTAAGGCCATGTGGTATGTTGGCTAAAATGGAATCATATAACACAATGTCTGGCTCCAGAGAATAATCTATTATGAACAACATTATAATTATAGGCTTTCATGTCTAAAAACAAATGCTTAGGAAATGGATAATAAACAACGACCATTTATAACTTTAACCCAAGGCATTGATATAATTTCAATAATGATCCATAATAGATAAGGCTCATTATTGAAATTCAAGCATGGAAACATTAACATATTCAAATGGAACAGGTCTAGCAGAGCCCATGCTAGGTAACATTGTGAGTCAATAAAAGTATGTCCCAACATGGAAATTCATATTTAAAAGTTGAGAATTATCTTTCTAAAATCCAAATATATGTACAGTTGACCTTGAACAATGCAGGGGTGAAGGGTACCAACACCCTGTGCAGTCAAAACTCCACATATAACTTTTGGCTCCCCTAAAACTCAGCTACTAATAGCTTACTGTTGACTAGAAGCTTTACTGATAACACAAACAGTTGATTAATATATACATATTTTGTATATATATTATATACTGTATTCTTACAATAAAGTTAGAGAAAAAGAAATGTTATTAAGAAAGTCATAAGGAGGAGAAAATACATTTACAGTTCAGTACTTATCAAAAAAAAAATCAGTGTATAAATGGGCCCACACAGTTCAAACCCATGTAGTTGGAGGGTCAACTATATATGTATGTGTGTATATATGTATATATGCATTTGCATATATATGTATATGATAATTACCACACATGTGATCATTACCATACATATATGCAAAACTATGGCTCATTTGTATCCTCCATTATCTAGTACAATGTCTGGTGTATGGTAACTGCTGAATAAATGAAGGTAGGCAAAAGAATAAAGGCTAAAACAGAAAGAACCAAAATGATGAGATTACTTTAATACCCTATAGGCTGCATTCCTAATTTAGAATAGAGAACCTTCATCTTTTGAGGCACCTGTCATCAGTATAATTCCACTAAAAGAAGAGCATCATATAAATTGTGCCTTGCTTTGAAGAGAATACAATATAAGACTAAGGAAGCAATGAGGAGAAATAACTTTATATGGGTTTATTTCAGACCAAGAAGGAAGAAATAAATGCTGAACTAAAGTACCAGGAAATTTGTGACAATATGGTAATTTATAAAAGAATATTTACAGAAAGCTAATTTAAAAATAAATGAAAGAAACTGAAATGTAACAGGGATGAATAGAAGTTTCGGTATTGAATATAAAAATTCAACTGGTTGAGATTGAACTGCATTTCAATAGCAGTTCTTGTGAAAAAAGATGACGGATAATTGCTTTCCTAGAAGCCCAACATAAATTGACAAGGTAAATGTCTAATAAAGAAAAAAAACCCCAGCAATATCTAACACATTATTAGGTTGAATCAAGAGAAAAATGGAGTCTGGATCATGGGGAATAAAATTATATTTTCAAGTGTGCTCTCATCAGAGCAAGTGTGATAATGTGAATCCTTCAAAATGGTTCTATTAAACAGAGTTAAATGAGATGGAAAAGTTTAATCTGAGTGCCTACTTTGTAGCAAACATATTCAAGCATGTCACAGTATAAAAGGAGAGACAGGCATACATATCAGTAGCTAGAACAAAATGTTATGATACTTTGTGAGATGTATGAGCCTAGAGCATGAGTTGTTTATTACCTATGCTCTGCCTTCTATCTCTGGGAACCAAAAAAGAAGCCATCCATTCTGCCTGGGGTCCAGAAGTTTTCATGATCACCACTTTCAAAGAGCTGAAACAGTGTTTAAGAACTCTGCACTCACATTTAAGAACTCTGCACTTCAGGCAACCCCCCACCCCCCCACACACACACCCAGACCCAGGGCTTGCCCTCTGATTAGGAAAGCAGTGCATCTGAGTTCAGCATAGGCAGCTGGAGCTTCATTCATCAGTGTTCCCTACATCACGTCATGTGCTCTGGTATCATCTATTCTGTTTAATTACAATTAAAAAAATTACTGGTATAATAAGTTGGCTTATCAACTCCTACTGGGTCATGACTCAGAATTTGAGAAATACTGCATTACATTGTCTCTAAAGTTTCTACTACCCCAATATTTAAATTTTCAATTAATGCAATGATAATCCAAGATATAAAATGATACAGATATGAAGAAATAGAACTGCCATAGTGGTTCAGTGGATAGTCACTTTTTAATAAAAAGATCCATTTTTTCCTGTTAGCCCTGAACCATACAGACAAAAACAGTATAAATCATGGAAAATTTTTGCAGAAAAAGTATTTGCTACGGATGGTCTTTGTAATAAAATTTCCTTTTTTTAAAAGTTTCTTTTTTAATACAACAGAGCATGTGGTAGCTATTAGTCTTCACCAAATATCAAATGTAAATCTGAAGATTCAAGACAAAATAAAAATTGGACTAGAAAAAAAATATTGCCAAATTTATTTTAACAGTACTTTAGAACCAACTTTATAAAAATAAAAATCATTTTAAAAAAATCAGCTTCCATTGGTTCTTTAGTAAAACCCAAATCTTCAATGAACAGCATTTGAACTGTGATAAAACTCAAATTAATATCCTGAAAAAAATTATACAATGTTTTACAAAAATGATCTATCATTTTTCCCCCTGAATCCATTATCTGTGGACATGGGAAATGAGATGAGGATCTGCCTACCATTATATCTCTGTACTCTTTTTCTCCCCGTCTCATCACCACAAACCTGATTTACCCAAAGGCAGCAAGATACACACACACATATATATTTATATACAGGCAATAATACATGTATATATATATATATATATATATAGATTTATACCTACCTACATCTATAAAATCTTACCTCTTTGCTTTCCTCGAGATCTGATTCACTACTGAAGTCCTCTGTGTTTAAATTTTCAAAGTCAGACTCTCCGACAGCAATTGGTACAGTCACAGTGAGGCTGGGATTATTTATGAATGACATGTAATCACTTTCATCAATAATGTATTTTTCAACACTGCTGCCGGTTCCTATTCCACTTGTGGTTCCATTCACATCTTTAAGATAGTCAAGATCTTTTCCAATTTCTGTTGTATGATTGGACATACAACTGTCTTTCTTATTGTTTAGGTCATCAAGTGGTTTAATTTCATCTAAAATCTTTTGTTTTCTAACAAAGGATTGTTGAATAAATTCATATATTTTTCTCTTCACGTAAGCTATTCCCTTGTGCATCCTGTCCACAGCTATTTGGAGATTGTTCATTTCATTATCATCATCCGTGGCTGCAAGATTGTCTGCACTAAATGAGCTCAGAAGCAAGGCCAGAAAGAGGTTCAGGACCTTAAAAATAACACAGACATGATTATAATTTTACCCCAATGTAAAGAAGAGCAGATTGAGGTCACTTATTCCTCTAAGTGTAGAGGAAACTGTTAAGTTCTAACAGGTAAGAAAGAAACACCATAGCACAGTGATTAGAAGTTGGGTAATCTGAATTTGTGATCTGGCTCAATAGCTACCTCACTCCACGTCCTTGGGCAAAGACATGATTTCTGTTGGTCTCACATTCTCCCACTTAGAGAATGAAGAATTTGAATGAGTTAACCTAAGGTTTAGCTATGTTTAAAATTGTATGATTGTAAGAAAACAGATTGAAATATGTACCATACAAAAGTTCTAACCTTAAAAATCACTGGTGTTTGCAATTACGCACTTAAATACTTTCTATAGTTCCTTTTTTGATAAACAGAGATACTGAGTTAGATATAAATTTTAAAAAATAATCATTATAGTCCAGAATAAGAATCAGTATCTTAACATAGGCATTGGCACTTATTTTCTTAACCTATTATCTTTCTCATACTCCACTATTGATTAATTAGGAGAACTGTTTATAAATAATCTCTAATATTTCCATAAAACTGACACTTAATATATGTATCTTTTGGAATATATTAAATTTTTCTATACTATAAAGAGTAATTCATGTTTCCAACTTAAGAGAAGAATTGACCAGTTACTCCATTTGGGTAATCTCAGGTCTCATTAGCCCACCCTTATTTTGACTGAGAACCACTAGAAAATTGATTAACCTAGGTTGGCTAAAGCATCTGTCATATGACATAGAGTGATTGAATGTTATATGCCATGAAGAGGCAAGGAAATGGTAAAATCATTATGAACACTTAAAGACACCACTGTTTAGTCCTATACTGGCAAGTAAGATTAAGCTTTCTTTAAAAATTTTTTCGGACGTCTCCCTCCCTTTTCTCTGAATTTGTAAAATGTTCTCAGCATATCCCTCAAGGCCTGTCTTCAGTAGGATACTCTGTTAAAATGCATATACTAAATGTGATGAAATGACTGACAAAGTTAATTTGAATATAAAAATTGTAGGGCCGGGGCGCCTGGGTGGCTCAGTCGTTAAGCGCCTGCCTTCGGCTCAGGTCATGATCGCAGGGTCCTGGGATGGAGCCCCGCATCGGGCTCCCTGCTCCACGGGAAGCCTGCTTCTCCCTCTCCCACTCCCCCTGCTTGTGTTCCCTCTCTCGCTGTGTCTCTCTCTGTCAAATAAATAAAATAAAATCTTTAAAAAACAAAAACAAAAACTATAGGGTCACAGCTATATTGCTGTGTTGTCAAAGTGAGACTATATGCATATCCAAGCCTAGAGACTTTATAAATTATAAATCATAGTTTTTGTTTTGGACAAAATGGTCACCATTCTATTATGCTCTTAATCTATTTCTGAAATAGATATCTTAAATGGGTACATACCACCAGGTTTCCAATGACCATGACCATCATGAAGACAGTAAGGCACATGGCTTGACCAGCGACCTCCATACAGTCCCACATGGTCTCTATCCACTCTCCACACAGCACGCGGAACACAATCAGGAAGGAGTGGAAGAAGTCATGCATGTGCCAGCGTGGGAGCTCACAGCTGGTGGAGATCTTGCAGACACAATCTTTGTAGCTTTTACCAAAGAGCTGCATACCGACCACGGCAAAAATGAAGACAATGATGGCCAACACTAAGGTGAGGTTACCCAGAGCCCCCACTGAATTGCCGATGATCTTGATTAGCATATTTAATGTTGGCCAAGATTTTGCCAACTTGAAAACTCGAAGCTGGAAAATAAAAAGAAAATTAATATATATTATTATGATCTTTACATATATTGAGGTTTACCAAGAAATGATTAATACTGAATCTCTTACAACATCTGCCCTTCCCTTGAACTCTCTCAGGCTCATGGCTAATTTTTGGACCCCCTAGGAAGAATCTTGTCCAACCATATTTTAATCATGTAGATCATTTTCCCTAAGAGTGAATTTTTTCAAGATTACTTGGGGTCCAACAGTCTTTAATTTGCTTGGTGAAAGTGGGTCTAAGGCATACCAGGCCTGACACTAATATTAACATCTGAATCACTATAATCTCTGTTGAAAAGATACTCACTTATCAATAGCATGCAAAACGACACCATATTGAGCCTTGCTATAAGCAGAGGAAATTGTTTATTATTCATTAATACTCCTTTGGGGTACTGACATAGCTAGATGCCTGCATTTAAAAATTTGGAGATTTCTCACACCTATAATTATTTCCCTGATTTGCAAGGACATATATATAAATCAAAGGGCATAGTAAGTAATCCTACAGATTTTTCTCTTCTTATTTAGGGAAGGAGCATATTTTCCAGAGGTCAAATTAGGAATTTTCTGCATGCCCACATTGCATCTGATTACCATCCACCATACAAAGGGCTGTTTATATTTTCAAGTTACTATTAAAATGTGACATATTTTCATTAAAAATATTTTCTTCAATCCAGAAATATTAACTGTAGTCATCTCTAGAAATAATAGTTAGTCACAACGGCAACTGAGTTATATATTTAACTTTACCTCACTATGCTTTTTTTTTAAATAAAGATTTTTCTAAATGAGTGGGGATAATTTCTTTTTTCCATTTAGGGATAGTTTTGACAATGCAAATGTTACACAAAAATTAAAAATATTAGTAGTTGCATAGTAAAACCTATGAGAGTACTACGTAAGAACCCTGGCTCTTGGACAGGTTTTGGTTTTGTTGCTGTTTCGTTTTGTTTTTTTACCAGTCGGAATGAACGGAGAACTGATAATCCTTCCACATTGGCGAGGCCAAGTTCTACCAGGCTAAGTGTCACAATAAAACCATCAAAGATATTCCAGCCTTCTTGGAAATAATAGTAAGGATCCATGGCAATAATTTTCAGAAACATTTCTGCTGTAAAGATTCCAGTGAAAACCTACAATCAAAACAAAGTTACTTTAATTCCATCAGATAATGATAAAGTAGAATGACTTAGTATTTGCTCATAGAACAAAATATTTATACTAATTTACTCATAATGATTCTATTACTAGATATATTTGTGTAGTAATTTATAGTTTACAAGAAAGGTCTCATTTACTTTATTTCATTTTATTGCCACAGAAGTTTATGAAGTGGCTAATGCAGGTAATACAAACATTACTTTACCAGTGACTTGCCTGGTATCACACAACTAGAAAATGGCAAAACTAGGATTTGGGTCCAAATCTGTTTTTAACTTCCATCACATCAAACTGCCTGTCCCTCCAGACCTTATACAGCACAGATACTCATGATATCTTGCCCATGAACATTTTCATTTATCTATAGGCATATTCCCATTTTCCTCAAATCCAATCGTTATTATACGCGTATATCTATTACTATAATATGTGCGTTACTATTATCAATTTGTTAAGCATGTGAAAAAATAAATTTACTTCCATAGTGTAAATACCAGTGCTTTAAAAGTGTAAATACTACAATGCAGGATGCTTTACATGTTTTGTTTTGTTTAAGATTTTATTTATTTATTTGACAGAGAGAGACACAGCGAGAGAGGGAACACAAGCAGGGGGAGTGGGAGAGGGAGAAGCAGGCTTCCCGCGGAGCAGGGAGCCCGATGCGGGGCTCGATCCCAGGACCCTCATGACCTGAGCCGAAGGCAGGCGCTTAACGACTGAGCCACCCAGGTGCTCCTACATGTTTTGTTTTTTACCATCAAAAATCTTACATCTCAAAACAAATAATATAAAAAATACATACATTAATTTAAAGTCCTCTTTCTTTCAGGTAAAAGCTAGTATTTCAAGCTATTTCAAGCTAGCTTTCTTTCAAATAAAAGCTAGTATTCCTAACTTGAGTCAACTGACAAACACTTTAATAATTCATGTTTTTTAAGCACAGAAGAGAAGGATTTAGGTGACAACCTTTACCAAAAATGGCCTTACTAATCAAACAATACACAAAATGTACTGAAGGTTTTTAATATTTGATGGTTTTGATATAGGATAGATAGATAAAACAATACAGGTCCTATTTAGATCTTGGAAGTGGAAAAGCTGAATACCTTTTTGAGTTGTTAAATTTTTGCTTATAATGATGATGACTAAGCAAAATAAAAAGATCTACCTTTTTTTTTTTTTTAAGCCTTCTACAGCTAGGGAAACTGTGATAGTATCATTTCAAAAAGCATGTCCTTAATTGCTTCTGTATCTTGAAAAAATTATAAATATCAATATTGACTTTTCAAGTAGTACTGTAGGCCTAAGCCTATTGCTCTCTTCCTCAGTTTTTGCTTTGACATTAAGCGCTATTATGGTTAGCAAAAAGTAGGGTGTAGCTAGTTAGATATAATTTTCATCTTTTGGAAGCCAGGAGGTAGGAAAGGTGGAAGAAAGACTGCTTTAAGCTATTATTAAATGGAAACAGTTTCTCAAACAGAAAATTCAATGATTGAACACATTTACCTTCCAATATGCTTACCAAGTTTCCTACTGCAAGCACATTATTGAAATGTTCTGTCATTGGATAGTGCTCCATGGCCATGAAAAGAGTATTTAAGACAATACAGATGGTGATGGCCAGGTCAACAAATGGGTCCATCACAACCAGGTTGACAATATGTTTCACTTTTAACCAATATGGTGAACAGTCCCAGATTAAGAATATGTTGGAAAATTTATACCAACAGGGTGGGCATTTCTGTCTGGATTCTTCAAGTTCTAAATTAAAAATAAAAAAAAGAACCAAAAGATATATTTTGTACACACATTTATTTCAGATCCACTAGACTTGTTTTTCAGTAATCAACACACTTTTATTTGCTACAGAGTCAACCTCTTTTGTACTTAAAAAAACTATAGAATTTATTCTTTAGACACTTGAAGATATTTCATCAGACATACACATAGAGCAGAGGTAGCAAAGAATAGTATTTTTCTCGTACGCATTGATAATATGGCTCAGCACCCGGCCTGAAGTGAATGGTCTTTTAAATGAAGTTTCAATAGGAACATGAGTTGCAGAAATGTAGATACTGTGTGTAATCCTCTGACAATATCTGGCTAAACTGTCAACCTAAACCTGTGAGAGAGAGGGTAGGAATCTATAGGAGCCAAGAATCATCTTTTAAATTTGTTTTCTTCTGTGAAACGATCCACTCCTCCCCTCCAATCTTGATAGTATTTAGGATGATGTTGAAGTCCTAAGCTAAATGGAACAGAAGAGAGGGTCACAATGACTGAGATTAGCAGCTCTAACAGAGCTGCTTTATTCTGCATTTTCAAGGAATTGCCACACACAGGAAAACGTGCTTTAGATTTTCACTATCATTGTGCTTAAGTAACTTTTTTAAAGCTCCTAGAATATATGAGTAGGTATAACAAGGAATAACTCTTAAATAAGATCTACTATATTCTCTTTAGAATGTATTGTTTCCAACTTACAAAGAGAGATATTTGTTTCAAGTGAGACAATATAAGTTTAGTGAAAATAACTGAATGAAAATGGAATGTGTAACGAACCTTCTACTGTATTTGTTAAAATGCTGGCTATACTCATTGCTCTTTGCCTTTGGGAAGGATCTTCTAGAAAGTCCATGGAAATGTGGAAAGAACTTGACCTTCTCTTCCTCATCTCTGTTTCAGTGGTTGTTCCCTATAAAGAAAATGCTAGTGTATTAAATGATTAACTTGAGCAATATGCTAAGCAAAGAACCAAATGTGACACAGTGAATTTCATGAAACACATGCACCATGCACTTTTCATATTTAGCTAGTGATGGCAGAGATTGCTGACTTATTGTATCATTAACCTGGAATATCCAAACTGTCAACCATTTAGTCATACAGCAAAAAGCTGAGTTTTTTAACCCTCTACTTTTGTAATTTTACGAGACATGGTGTAATTTTGATATAGTTAATAAATCGCTTGAGAGACATATTTAACAGTTCGCCCCATTTCTGAACTAATAGTACAAAACTAACAACCTGAAAAGTCATATAAATGGTCAGGCATTTTATTTTGAAAAGGTAGCCATTTATTTTTCAAGAAATACAAATGATTACAACACATGTAGCCGCCACCTCATTTTCTGTACACAAGACATAGATGGTCATTGACAACACAAACTGTATGTGAAAAACACACACATGCTGCATGGACAACAGTTTCATCCAGGGTACCAAAGCAATAAGTCATCTAATTCTGACTTAGTCATGCCTCATCATGCTGATATACTTCCAAGAGTCAGCATGTGTTCAGAAATTCCTCATCCTCGTATACATTCACAAACACGTAACATATGTTTGTACAGACAATTCTTTTATCTGTCTGTATTAACGATTTATTTATGTCTTGTCATTTAGATTCAATTTGAGAAGACTTATATCAGCATTTTTTTTTTTAGGAAGACAAAGGTGAATACTAGAAATTTTAAGATAACAATGAAGCTATCTATGTAGGCACAGTGTTCTTGAAAATCTTCTAAAATAAGTCAGAGCTATAGTGAAGAATCTGTTGGAAAGATTTATTATACACCCTTTATACTTAAACAGAGGAAACATTCATTTACTTTTATACCAAAGCTTTAGAGGATGTCTTGCTATCTAAGCTCAGTATGGGTATATAACAAATCCACCAACTGGAGGCAGTAATTTATTATTGTGTCTAATTTATTCTTAGCGTGTTTAATAAGTAAATGCATTCGGTGTTATGCAAGAGAGTGTTGAGGCCTCAAGTTTTAGTTGGTTAGTCTATTAAATGTATTACAAGATGCAGGTGCATTCACAGCTTGACCAACCAGGAATCATTCTCAAAGTGTTCCATTCTGTAGAAACACTGGCTGGTGCAGCAATAATGGGCCAGCCATGCCTGAACTATTTAAAACTTCCTTACATTGTCATCAGTAGCTGGCTTATCTATTATCACCTCTGGCAGAAGCTGTCCAACAGGCGATGTAGGAACTGAAGGTCCACCAACCAAGGAAACCACACCATTGCAATCCACGGTGCTGTGCATCTTCCCATTCGCTGGAAACACTGCCAGCATCCGGGAAGACCTACTGGTCTGACTCAGGTTACTGTTGCGTCGCTCTCCATGTCGTCGGGGCACAAACAAGGAGTCTCTCCGGCTCTCGTTATCCTCAAAGGTGCTGTGCTCATCATCAGCAAAGTCATTCTCCGATCCCACATCCTTTGCTCGCCCTCTAAAGCTGAAAAGGCTTGTTCTGCTATTTCGCCTTGGAGAAAATAGGGAGCCACGGATGCTCAACAAAGACTAAAAGTTTGGAACCAAAAAAAGTACAATCATATTAATATAGCCGCTTGAAATGTGCTTTTAATTTTGCAAGATTAAGTTGAAGGACATTTCAGTATTCATAAGAGAATGTGATTCACTCGTTTTGATTAACATTCTCACTTTATGTGCTCAAATTAAATTGGTTTTGTAAGAGAAGATTTCTAGTCCTTGAGATTATGAATGGGGAGATAGATCACAACTTAAAGATACCGAAAAATCAAAACCCCAAATCACCATTTTTCAAGTTCAAAAGGAACCATCCTTAGCACATACTATGGACACCATCAACATTCAATAAACCCTGGCAGCATGACCTTCACAAGGACACATTTGTTCTTACTGCTCTTCCCTTTCAAGGAATTCCAACACTTTTCACAGTTTTAGGCCATCTTTCTAAAATTACTTTACATTCATTATGATCCCTGTTTCATCTGTAAGCCACAGACTTCTGAAATTCAGAGTAATGTGCTTTTTGGGAATGTACACCACACCTGATATTTTCAGAAGCACATATGGTTTATAAGAAAGTTAGGGGAAAAAAACCAACATAAAATAACCAAAAGAAGTTATTGATCAGCCAGCCCTGTATCCACATTTTTTGTTGGTTTTTGTTTTCATTAAAGAGGCTGAGGAGCAGAAAGAATAAACAGCGTTAGTTTCAAAAGGTATCAGCAGATAGTATCAGGATGAGAATCCAGGTCTTCTGACTTTCAACCCAGTGTGATCCCAACTACAGAAAGCCACAGACTTACATATATGTGGAGTAAAATTTTCTCATAGCTACGTGAAGAAAGGATAGGTTTAAATGTAATAAACATAGCAGTCAATTCAGTAGATGACAATTCGTAAGTCTGATTTAATTCTCCCCCTCTCTTCAGCATTCTGATTTTCATCCATGCATCCTTTAACTCTGTGGTGCCGTACCTGGTGTGGGGAGGAGTACCTCTTTTCATATGTCAATCGATTCCCTTCTATGGAGAAGCGAAACCCTTTCCTCCTGATGCTGTCTTCAGATTCAGATTTATGGAATTCATCCTCATCTTTCTCTTCCCCACCAGACTGCTCTTTCTGTTTTCTTTTCTTTCTCCGATTTCTTCTTTCCTTTGCACTCTTCGAACTCAACTTGGAGGCTTCGGATGAGCTGTCAGAGAGCCCCCCAGCGGCACTAGGTTCTCTGGAATGCTCTGAGGCAGTGACCGCCGCTGCCTGCTACATGAAGGAGAAATGGTTTTAGTATGGCATTAGCGAAGACTATCTTTTTAAGCTCAAGTATTTGCATGATATTTAAAAAATACACTTAGCTGACTCAAGCTGATCGCCCAAAGAAGAAGCTCTGCAGTATAAATGGGACTCCCCCCCGCAACTTCCTATCTAATGAAGGCTTTCAGGGTTAACGTGGCTTTATCTGTGTTAACGTTTATTGTGTTTATATCACACTGCAAAGGCCACATATTCAAAAGGATCAATCAGGCATCAACAAGAACATAAACTTATATTACTTTTTGGGATTTGATTCACTCTGAAAATTGGTATTTAATTAGCACTGTCTTTTCTCTGAAAAAGAAACTGCAGCATGGAAGAAAAGCTAATGACTTAATTGAGGTCATATCCCAAGGTAGGAGGAATGCAATAAAAAGCTGAGGTCCTCTGCCCAGTTATTGAAACTGGGCTGCCAAAATATTATCAATCAAATGTATAGGTGATAAAATCCCTTCCTTGCCCCTCCATAATCCAGAAGACTGGAGAAAGGGCAGTCAACAGTTTCTACTAAGCAAGACAAGACATTCCTTTCTCCAAATACCATCTCCAGCTTCTTTAGCTCAGCACTGGTTCTTGCTGGACACGTGGGCATGGAATGAAAACAATGCTTTTGATCATAGCTTGTACTGGTACTCAGTTGGCACTTTCTGATTATTACCATTGTTCTCAGAGTACCCTCAATACAGGGACTCTTGCCAATAAATTAATATTCCCCAAACAACTTTATTCTGAAGGAAAGACACCGAGGCTGTATGCAAAGAAAGCATGAGGGGAGATGGAAATGACAGGACAGGCATTTTATTGTACGATGAGCAGCGACACCTCACTATAAGAACAAACAATCCGTAGGTGACCTTGTCTCCACAAAATTGGTGACTTTCACATGCCTGTTGAATACTGCTTTGTCACAGAACATTTTAGTACTTCATCACTTCTTTATTTACTGTATAAGAAAGGCAAGCAAGCAACCATATTAAAAGTCAATATATTTTTGGTTAAAGAAAAGAACAGACTATCTTTTAGGAGCCAGATGAACATTTTTTTAGATGATAACCAAAACTTTTTTTCTAAGAAAAGATGGCTCTTAGGATTTTCTCCTAATGCCAGTGTACCCATTCAGTAAGTTTTTCAGCTGAGAAGTCTCCAAAATCAAATTTCCCCTTTAGTTATAAAAATTTTAAAACATTAAAAAGGCATGAGATGCAAATGTGGGGATCCGAAGGGGTATGTGCACCCCAATGTTTATAGCAGCAATGTCCACAATAGCCAAACTCTGGAAAGAGCCAAGATGTCCATCGACAGATGAATGGATAAAGAAGATGTGGTATATATACACAATGGAATACTATGCAGCCAGCAAAAGGAATGAGATCTTGCCGTTTGCAACGACGTGGGATGGAACTGGAGGGTATTATGCTGAGTGAGATAAATCAATCAGAGAAAGACATGTATCATAGGATCTCACTGATATGAGGAATTCTTAATCTCAGGAAACGAACTGAGGGTTGCTGGAGTGGTGGGGGGTGGGAGGGATGGGGTGGCTGGGTGACAGACATTGGGGAGGGTATGTGCTATGGTGAGCGCTGTGAATTGTGCAGGACTGTTGAATCATAGACCTGTACCCCTGAAACAAATAATACATTATATGTTCAAAGAAAGAAGAAGATAGCAGGAAGGGAAAAACGAAGGTGGGGAAATCGGAGGGGGAGACGAACCATGAGAGACTATGGACTCTGAGAAACAACCTGAGGGTTCTAGAGGGGAGGGGGGTGGGGGGATGGGTTAGCCTGGTGATGGGTATTAAAGAGGGCAAGTACTGAATGGGGCGCTGGGTGTCATAGGCAAACAATGAATCATGGAACACTACATCAAAAACTAATGAGGTAATGTATGGTGACTATGACTAACATAACATAATAAAATTTAAAAAAAATTAAAAAAAAGAATTATACCAAGAAATGTTAAAAAAAAAAAGGCATGAGAGAGTTCCACTGTGGTCAATATTGTAGACATCTTAGAAAAATTAAACTAAATGATCTATAGATGATCAATATGTAGAAATCATTTCTAATCCACCATACTACCAGCTTCTGTTAAGTAGAGTCAAACAATTATCTGTCTCTCACTTTCTCTCTGGTAGTTTTGTAACAACCAAAACAATAAAAAAGAATAGTACCACGAGACAGGACATATTTGATTTGGTGAATTTACCTGAGCTGTCTCCTGTTGCTTTTTAAGCTGTTCAAGCATCTGCTGAAATTCAGCCTCTTTCTGTTCTGCCTCTTCCAAGGTGGCCTGATTCTGTTCCTCATAGGCCATGGCCACCACAGCCAGGATCAAATTTATCAGATAGAATGAGCCCAAGAAAATGACCAGCACAAAAAAGATCATGTATGTTTTTCCAGCAGCACGTAACGTCTGACAATAAGAACAATTAAAATTATTTTTCAATATCATTTCACTAACTAGTGGCTTCAATTTTCAACTTACTTGTGTGTCATGTAGGACTCCGACATAAATAATAATTATGAGGGTCACACCCCCTTCTACCTCCTCGACTGCTTCTTTATCCTCTTCTGCTTCCTTTTCCCCTAACTCATGCATTCACATTTTGATCTCTAGGAGGGAATTCTTGGACTCACCAAGAATAAAACGGAATCAAATAAAATACCATCGAGATTCCATCAAAGAGCTGAGCCTGTGGTAAAAGTCAAGGAAGACATCACAGTTATCTTTCTATGTCTGCTTGCTGATTTTCATCACCTGCCACCTGAGGAATAATACTTGAGGGGGCAGATGGGGCGGAGGGGAAGATGGACCTTCTATTTGAGAAGACCTGTGTCTGGAAAAGGGTGGGAAATAGGTTTTGGGCCAAAGGGAAATGAGAGAGAATCGCTAGCCCTGTCATCATTATGCTTACTGTGTGTTATAATCAATAGGATAAAGGAACTCAAATCTCCTAATTTCAAGTTCTGTTCCTTCTACCATATTGTGCTGTGATCTGGATTTCATAACGAAGATGGTTTTCTTATACACGTCTACGCAAATGCGGTATGTATGTCTTCAGATTCTCACCAGTTGATACAGATTTTCCCAGAAGTCCTGAGTCATCAGTCGAAACAGAGATAAAAAAGCCCAACTGAAGGTATCAAAGCTTGTATAGCCATAATTAGGATTTCTACCGGCTTTCACACACACATATCCTTCTGGACATTGACTATAAAAGGGACAAAAGAAAGTATTACAAGAAGTTCTGCTGACTTTTTATTCTGATAGCATGCTATACTTATAACCTTGTCTACCCAGGAAAATTGGTTATTTAAAGGGATAGAAGTTATCTCAAGGGATAGAAGCATGATAAGTAAGTAACATACATTTCCCAGCTTTTGACATAACATAGTTTGACTAGCCTCTTGATGTCATCATTAAAATATTGCCTAGCATTTTAAATAATATTTTACAAAAACCTATTTTCTTTTGATAATTAGCATTTTAGCATACCCTAGCTCATTTTCCCTACAATGAAGCTTCTAGAGTTGTCTTCTAGCACACATATACTATCCTAAGGAACACAGCATTAAAGCAAAAGTATTATTCCTTGTCTTATGAAACATAAAAACTTGCCTACTCTGTAAATAATCCCTCACCTTAGAAGTAACCTTAATTATAGCAAATAAGTATTAATAAAGTATACACACACACAAATTATTGGCTTACCCTGCATCAGAGCTATTTCCACATAGTAGTGCATCCAAAACACCCTCCAGAAAATAATGATATCCTGGTTAGAAAAAAGAAAGTCAAATGATGAGCATTTGCATTACACTGCAAAATGAAAGCGAGATCAGGCCTCACTTTTAGGATTCATAGAGTAATTTTAAAATACATTATATAATTCATTCAGAGACACAGGTATTTGCCACTTATCCCTCTAAATACTAGGTATTATATTAAAGGGATTGGATACTTAATAGTAGAAAGCATTTGTTCTTTGTGAATATAAAATTAGTGATAATCACAGGTGCTAGCAGAAAAATTTAAAAGATATCAATGTTTTTTCCACCAACCTTGTGAAAAATAAAAAATTCATGCTGTAAAAATAGATAAGCATGACAGCAATTCCTTTGTTCTTCCAAAGGGCCACACATTTGAAAATAGAGGGATTGTATTTTTTTCTTTCTTCTGTATATTTAAACACTATTTATAAATGTTTAACAGTTAATTATAACTTACAACCTACCAACTTCCAGAATATATCATAGGCAGTTTATAGCAAAAGATGCATAAATCATGTCAACTACTAAAAGAAATGAAATGAAAAATATTAAATAGTAAGGCTAAAATAAGTACTAGAGGTGAATATTGTCTCAAAGCTTTCTTTCTCTGACAAATTCTTTAGATTGTTTTAATATCAAGTTGAAATGACACTTCTTTGGTGAATTGTTCCTTGATATTCTCTACTTCCTACCCATTAAAGAATGGCAAAATTAAGAACTTTTCTCACTGTGTTACCAGAATAGGTAGCTACTTCCATTATTATTGTACTCATTGTCCTATATTGTAATTATTTGTTTACAAATATTGTTACTCCTTGAAAGAAAGTCTGATCATTAGTTACTTCTATATTACTATTGTTGGGGCCCAGCAGCCTTTCAATAAAGTTTATTGAATAAATAAGTAAAATGATGACAAAAAGAGAAACGTATCGAATTAAATCACCATTTTAAAAATTTAAGTTGACAATGTTACATTAGTTTCAGGTGTACAACATAGTGATTCCACAAGTTTATACATTATGCTACGTTCACAAGTAAAACTACATTCTGTCCTGACACACTGTTATTACAATATCATTGACATATTCTTAATGCTATGCCTTTGATTCCTGTGACTTACTCACTCTGTAACTGGAAGCCTGTGTCTCCCACTCCCTTTCACCCACCTTGGCCAACCTCCCACTCCTACCCCTCTAGCAACCATCAGTTTATGCTCTGTATTCACAGGTCTGAATCTGTTTTTTGTTTACTTATTCATTCGTTATCATATTTTTTTAGATTTCACTTATGAGTGAAATCAGATGGTATTTGTCTTCCTCCAATCTGACTTGTTTCACTGCCTAGTGAAATAATACCCTCTAATTCCACTATTATTTACCTAAAGAAAATGAAAACAGTAATTTGAAAAAATACATGCACCCCTATGTTTACTGCAGCTTTATTTGCAATAGCCAAGATATGGAAGCAACCTAAATGTCCATCAATAGAAGAATGGATAAGGAAGATGTGGTGTACACACACACAGACACACACACACACACACACACACACACACACACATGAAATACTACACAGCTATAAAAATGGATGAGATCATGCCATTTAAATAATCAAGTTTTTTGTTTTGTTTTTTTAAAGATTTTATTTATTTATTTGTTGGGGTCGGGGAGAGAGAGAGAGAGAGTGCACAACCAGGGGGAGTGGCAGGCAGAAGGAGAAGCAGGCTTCTCGCTGAGCAGGGAGCCCGATGTGGGGCTCAATCCCAGGACCTTGGGACCATGACCTGAGCCAAAGGCAGATGCTTAACAGACTGAGCCACCCAGGTATCCCTATAATCAAGTTTTAAGAAGAAAAATTTTTGGATTTTATAAAAAGAAGTATTTTCTAGGTGTTAAATTTTCAGAGAAATTTATTTGAAATTTATTCTATGCATAGTTCTATAGAGGACACAAAAACACATAATGGGAAATATTTCCATTGCTAATGTCTTTACTTCTTTGAACATAGACAAGAAAATTTAGATAGTATTTGTTAACTTTTCAATTAAAATGAAATGAAGTGGGGCGCCTGGGTGGCTCAGTTGGTTAAGCGACTGCCTTCGGCTCAGGTCATGATCCTGGAGTCCTGGGATCGAGTCCCGCATCGGGCTCCCTGCTCGGCGGGGAGTCTGCTTCTCCCTCTGGCTCTCTTCCTTCTCGTGCTCTCTATCTCTCATTCTTTCTCTCTCAAATAAATAAATAAAATCTTTTAAAAAAATAAATAAAATGAAATGAAGTGAAAGGAATATGATAGTTTCTGGATGAATTTTTGATATCAGGTATTTATAAATGAAGTTTTATCCATTAAAGTCAATGATCTAGAAACTTAATCTGAAGAAAATACAACTTTCAGGCATAAAGTTTATCTTTAACTTTTTTTAAGATTTTATTTATTTATTTCAGAGAGAGAGGCAGAGAGAGCACAAGAAGGGCAGAGGGAGAGGGAGAAGCAGGCTCTCTGCTGAGCAGAGAGCTGGACATGGGGCTCGATCCCAGGACCCTGGGACCATGACCCAAGCTGAAGGCAGCCACCTAACGGACTGAGCTGCCCAGGCATCCCTATCTTTAATTTTAATAAATTTAATTTTTTATTACTTTCAAAGACAAACCATTTTATTTATATTTGCATTTGATTTAAAATAATCTTTTCAACAGATGGAGTATTGTTAGGCAAAATGATGAATACAAATTTATAGAGCTGAAAATGCCTCAGATATTTAGGATTTCTTTTACTTTGACTCTAAGAGAAATAGAGTCCAGCACATTTTCACTAGAGAGAACAAACTCTAAGTGACATCCTCATAGTCAGTTCCTTGATTTTAGATGAAGCGAAAAAAAATAGCAGATTTCAGGGAGTTGGTGACAGCAGTAGACTTATTGGCATCATATGAAGTGAATACGGGACATATTATGTATTGCTTTGACATGTATTTTTCTTAATCTAGAGATTTGTAACTATTTGTAAATTATTTGTTGGCCTATCACTAATGTCATGAAAGAGTTAATCTGTATCATCCAAGAGATTTTCTAGATCTCCAACTATAAAAAGACACTGATTAGGTTTCTTATTATATCATGACTTTAAGAATTATCCAACTACCAGTAATTTTTTATGACTAATCGTACTTGTTCCACACAACCAGTCACTAAGGATTTTTCTTTGATTTTTTTTCCTAAGTATTACTCATCACCTTAAAATAACAAAGATACAAGCCCATCTAAAGACTAAGTTTTATATATTTAATACTTTTCTTTAAAAAAGACAGTCCCTTTCCCCATGAATTATGTTCTGTCTGCTTTTGAAACATTGCCACTGGCAAATACTAAAACTACATAAAAGAGAAAATTTTACTTACTTTCTTTGCGGCTGAATTTTTCAGCCTCCCATATAATGGAACGACAGAAAATGGCATTTAGGAGTCAAAATCAGAACAGTTATCAGTAAAATAATTAAGTGTATATGCAAACCATTGATATGGTGATTAAGAGATCACAACCAATTATGCAATGATTTTGAGAAAATTTTCCATGCCTTGGTGGAAGGCAAGTCAACAATGAAAAAATAAATTCACATAACAAAAATTCTTACTTGTATCTTGAATATATGATTTCCAGTCAAACTCAAAGTAGGTTTCATTGACAAGCGTGCCATTGTAATTCATAGTTACATTCCTCTCTATACTGTGTTCCTCCAGGGAAGCATTGGTGGGAGGCCATTGTACACACTTATTCCGCAGGTTGCCCATGAACAGCTGCAGCCCAATCAGCGCAAACACGCTCAGACAGAACACAGTCAGGATCATGACATCGGAGAGCTTCTTCACTGACTGGATCAGAGCCCCCACAATGGTCTTCAGGCCTTAAAGAAAGAAGGCTATGACTATGAAGACTTAGAAGGTCAGAAATAACAGAAGCCTCACACAATTTTCTTGAAAACATAAGATTCCATGTGTAAGTCTGAAAATAATTGTAATGCTAGTGGAGAAGCAACACTTCATGGTAGGCTAAAGTGCTAAGGGGATAAGCTCTAGAAACGTAATGATCCAAACAATGAAATGAAGATCATATCCCATTATGTTGAGAGAAAATAATGGGAGGTTCATGGTCTTCATGAAGCCTATATTAAGAAAAGGCTCTTCTATTTCTCCTTTTTGCTAATGAAATTCACCCATACTTTCCTTAGGGTCAGTTATCAGTTTTATAGCAAATTACCTGAATACATATTTTTAAATGCCTATTTATAAGTAGGAAAAGTTTTGCTATAATTCTGGAGGTGCTTTGGGGTGTAACTACACTTCAAGATAATAAATCCTTTATGCAGACTCACGCTATTCTTCATTATCTTATTTCCTTTCTTTAAAGCAATATTAGGATTTACATTGTACATACATCATCATCAATACCTACAATGAACAAAAATTACAAATTGGTACATTCAATAGGGACCAAATCCCTGGTACAACTGACATGGAGAAAAAGAAAACAAAACATGGCATCTCTAAATACAAATCACACACAGACTGTATATTTCAGTATCTCATGAAAAACACTACTAAACTCCTACGGTGATAAAAAGTGGAAAAACATAAAAACTTAGGTCCAAATAATAAGCATTATTTCCTGTAAAGCACTCGATTTTGATTATGATTTTGATTACTTTATTATGATTCCTGATTTTCTGTAATGCTGCCAAGCAAAGAAACTGTCACTGAAAATCATGATGGGTCAGCCCCATTTTTTAACCTAGCTCTCACCTGGAATGACTGAAATTGTTTTCAGTGCTCGGAGAACTCTGAATGTTCTTAGTGCTGAGACATTGCCCAGGTCCACAAACTCTGTCACGTATCTGTAATAGGGAGTTCACACACAACACAATAACAGGATACAAAGAAAGAGCTGTAGGTACAAGGAGCCTTGTGCTTCACACCAGTCATTCCTTACCTGGAATTACAGAAATAGTTTTCAAAGCTCTCAAGACTCTGAAAGTTCAAAGAGCTGAAAAATTGCCTAGGCTTACAAATTCTGTTACATACCTGTAGAATTAACTCAGAATTATTCAAGAGTTAAGCAGGATTTATATTATTCGCTTGGGCCTTTTATAAAGACTTTCTTGGTGATTCTAAATGATAATTTTGTTTTCTTAACCTACATAATTTAAGGCTCTTTGTAGGTGTAAACTTCATAAAGTATATAATCCTGTTGCTATTTTGGCAAGCAATATAATCAACATCATGTGTAACTAAGGAGAATTGAGTAAATAGAAAATAATTCTTGGCTAGAGGTTGAGGGTTTCAGTTAGAAAACAAAAAAAGGCACGGAATCATCCAAGAGAAATTTAGGCAGGAAAAAGCAGATTGCCTTACAGACTATCTGTACATGTAAAGGTTTTTCTAGTGCAATTCCTAAGTGAAAGTTGGGCAAGGTAAGAACAAGATTTTTTGAGGGCTCAATGGTGTCCCTCCTATTACTGCTACTTTAGTCTCACAAAACAATTGTCCCAATATGCTTTCTTTTGAACTGTGGCCAGAAGGAATGGGGAAGAATTGGCTTATCCTAACTAGTTATGGAATTAAGATGAGACAGGCAGCATTTGGAGCCCTGAGTATGTCAGCCCTACTTCTCCTCCTGTCTACCCCATTGTGCCTACAAAGACCAAGAAAATCAGCTCCTGAAGGAACGGTGAGGGCAGGTGGACCACCTTCCTCCACACTAATTTCACCTACTCCTGAATGGCCTTCAATTACTTTTCTGAGTCTGTTCTTCCTTGGGGGAGTTTACCACTAGAAAAAAAAGGGGGATGGATAGAAAAATTGTGCATATTACTGAGTGTATCTGGATGGGAGATGAAGATAAGAAGGTTTATGTTGAGGGTAAAGAATGATACAAAAAAAAAAATTGCAGAGGGAAAGAAAAGAGGAAGAAAGAAATGGGATCAGGTGAGGAATAGGAAGAGACAGAGAATGTGTCTGCCCGTAAGTCTTAAAAATCACTTTGCTGATGAAATAATAATTTACTATATTAGATACATAATATATTAAGTACCTTATTTTTTCCCATTAGTTTTATCTGTCAGAAGGTTTTGATGCTCATAGATGCTTATTTTCCATTATTCTACCAAACTAATAAAAGAAGACAGAAAGAGGGGTGTCTGGGTGGCTCAGTTGGTGAAGCATCCAACTCTTGATTTCCACTCAGGTCACGAGCCCAGGGGTTGTGAGATGGAGCCATGAGTCAGGCTCTGTGTTCAGCGTGGAGTCTACTTGTCCCTCCCCCTCCCTCTGCTTGCGCGCGCTCTCTCTCTCTCTCTCAAAAAAAAAATAAATAAAATCTTGAAAAAAAAGAAGACAGAGAGAATACATAATATAGATAAGGTCAATGAAAATTTGTGCAGCCAGCTGTGGTTTGTGGCTATAATTTTTTAAAGTCATTTTCACTGATGGATTATGAATACACCTGTGCTTTCATATTGTGTGCATGTGGGAGGCGGTTGTGTGTGTGTTGAACAAGTGGCAGCTTTGAGGTCTGCTGACATGTTTGTTACACGTGGAAACTGTAACTTCAACCCTCTGCAGAGGTTATATGCCAAAATGAAATGCCACTTTGACCTCTGTTGTGCTAAACCAAATCAGGAGCTTAAATGTATAAATCACACCAAGGTATTTTTCAGTTAAAGCAAGCTTACTTTTTAAAAACATAAGCACGCATAGAAAGCCAAACCATATTCTATCTTACAATTTCAAAAAGGCACTTACGCAAATGTAATGACAGTGAAGTCGAGCCAGTTCCACGGGTCCCGAAGGAAAGTAAAGTCTTCTAAACAGAAGCCCCTTGCAATAATTTTTATAAGTGACTCAAAAGTATATATTCCTGTGAAGGTGTACCTGGAGGTAAGTATCCAAAAAGAACTGATAAAGCAATAGTTTTCTTTTATAGCATATCAATTTCTTATCACTCTGCCATTGGAATAGAGAATATTAAAAAAGGAATCTAAGCAGGTTGATGTTATTTTCATGGACATAAAACATACCCCTAAATTTAAATTCACTCCCTAAGATATGAAGAGTTGTTTTTAAAGTGTCATAAAGGCAGAGTAGGAAATACATGCTGTATAAAGTCTATGTAGCTACTGTCTGAGATGTCTTGGTATTGACATAAATGAATAGAAAGAACCTCCTGAAAATTACCCAGTACGTTCACATGATGGATAATAATATTGCAGAAGCATAAAATGATTTTCCCTTAGAAAGTAAAAAGCTAATTTCAATCATGTTTTATGAATGCGAGAACACCGACAAGTTAGCAAGTATTGTGGTTTTGTCTTTCTACAAATAAGACAGTTAACTAACTTGGAAAAAGGATTTTGTTAACCTCAAAATGGGATAATTCTAGGGTCGTAAGAGGTGAAAATTTAACCTAGAATAAAATGTTGGGCTAATTCAGAAATTTAGATGTTTCCAAAGTTTTGACCTTCTACTCAGAAGTTAGAGATCAAAGTCACAGAAACCAGGGGGACTGAAGATGGATGGACCTCACATGTTAACTTCAATACTTTAGGTATTCTTTGTATGTAAATTTTATGATTTCCTGTAGGATCTCTGTTTCTGATTGGCTCCAACTTGGAAGTGTCCAGGAAGGGAAGGGGCTCTTGGGAATGCCCTCGTGGTTGTTGTTTTCAGGGTCAGCAACCATAGGGCAATAGTAGTTACAAACTGGGCAGGGTGAGCCTCCCCAGCAGCCCGTAACACAAATCCAGCCTCTCTGCCCTCAGAGGTGACCCAGAGCAACGCCGTCAGTGCAGTTAGTAATGCTTCCAGTTTTCAAAAACACTACCATTACTTTTACTTCAGTTAGTGTAGCCCTCAGTTTATTGAATTTTCCAGTTGTAAAATCCCAAATTTGGGGATTTTTTTTTTTTCAGTGAATTTTTTGATGACAACGCTTAAAACTGACAGAGGCCTGACATGAAGTGGATGTGCTCGATGGCAATGAAAACTCGAAGAGGCTTAACACGGTCTTCCTATGGCCTGTGTAATAGCCCCCGATAAACTCTGAACTCACTGACTTCATCTGGAATTTAACTGGAATCCAGATCTACCATATTGGTTTATTTCTGCCATCGCTTTCATCACATTTGCTTTGGCTGCTATAGATCCTAAAGGAAAAACGGTGAGTGTACAAGGGTGAGGGGATTCTGATCACCATCAAATATAGGCGGACGACAGATATTAGATCTAATGGCAGCAGGCCCGAGGGCCAATGTCATTTGTCTTCCTGCTTTGTATGTGGGCTTAGAAATGGCTTTAATAAAAACACTCTTCCGTTTTGTTTGGAAAGTACATTGAGGCATAGTTTCAAAATCCTATACGTCTGTATATCTATATAGTTCTCTCTACACGCGCGCTCACATAGTAGGTGGTTTAAATATCAGTTGAACTTACTCTACATTCTTTGTCCAGTCAGGAGGGTTACTCATTGTCATAAACACACAGTTTGTCAAAATAGTGCACATAATTAGCATGCTGAATAATGTAGGTAATTGTTAAGGAACACACAAAAGAAAATCCAAATCCATGTACTATATTATATAAAACTAACATTGGAAGCTCAAACTGGAGTTTAGTCAGGATGCAGTGACTCACACGTTTTTGGGCAATTATCTAATTTCTTTAAATTTCAGTTTTGTCATCTCTAAAATGTGGCAATAATATCACCCTCAGAAAGCAGTTGTAGAGATGAAGTGAGATAATGTATGAGAAAGCTTGATCTGAGTATAAAACGTTGCTTTTGATACTATTATTGAATCAATATCTTTACTTCCCAGAGAACTTTAGTGGGAAAACTGTGCAATCTGGAGTGGCACAGATTTTGAGCAGGGAAAACTGATTTGAACTAATTTGAATTTGAACTAATTCAGGTGACTAAAATAGTAAATTGGGAAGGAAGGCACATATATGCAATATTGTAATTTCTTAAATACATGCTATAGAATAAGTTTGATACACTAAGAAATATGTAGTCAAAGTACAGCATGGTGCTGAGCGTGGGATTGCTCCATTTTGACTGATTTGTTCAAGTGCAGCCATACTGAATGTGAATAAAAGTGAAAATTCCAGAAGGCCAGGACTTAAAGTGATATGAATGTAATTAAAATTCAACATAAATGTGATCTTGGGCAAGTCACTTGCCACGGAATCTTATGTCTCCACTGACTTTCCCACAGTGTAGCTAATCAAGTATAGACCTTGTCAGTTTGAGGTGAAGATTACATGAGTTAAAATGTGTAGGGTAGTCGGCACAGGCCTAAATGTTAGTAGATACAATCCAAGTGTTAGCTCAAACGAATGACTAAACGTAACAGAATTATGGAGCTGAAAGGGACCTTGAAAAACACCTAGTGTAATCACTATATTTCAGAAATCAGAGAAATAAGACCTAAGCTCTAGAGAAATTAGATAACTTGGCTGAGGAGTAGAACACAAGTTTCCTGCCTTCATATCAAATATTCTTTCCACTACAGTTTACTGCCAAAACAAAAATTTTCCATAACTGAAAAGGAAGTTTTCACCAAATGACCACATGATGGCACTAGGAGTACAAACTAGGATAAGGTAACCTCCACGAATGTAAAAACCTTGAACATATAATTTTTATGTTTTGAATCTTTTAATATTAATAACATTATATTTATACCACCAAGGAATCACTTGCTATCAGGTTAAAAATAGAATGGCCTTTTCAGATTTAGAATCTTTTTTTAAAAAAAATCAGGTAGTATGTGTTTATGAAAATTACAACAGTATTTTTATATTTATTATCACCAAAGTCGTCAAAGGAGACATAATCAGAAATAAAGTTGTTTTTTTTTGCCAATGAATATGAATAGATTAATTTAGTTGGAGTCCGTTTTTAACACCAGTGGAAATCTCAAAGTCAAATCCCTAAAGACCATTTGGAAATATAATCTCAGCTTCTTTCATTAACTTCCAGAGTCTTTACTAAGCAATCAGTTTTCCATGACAGAGCCATAATTCAATGACTTGAATTTGAAATTCAGCCAATATTGCAGTATTTCCTCATGGATTTCATTAGGAAAGTTCAAGAATTAACTAAGTATTGGCCAAAGATCCCTGACATTCTCCCACAGAAAATATACTTAAAGGTTTATTCTAAGGTACACTAAAATGCTTTATATAATAGATATGTCTAAACTTGGCTCTGGAAATAGATTTCTCTGTTATTATATCATTATTCACTGCAAATTCTAGATCATCACAAACTTGGTACAATGATGGTAAGGATAAATATAGCCACCTTACACTACATTTGTAAGACTCAATCCATACAAGTATTTTTTAGGAAGATATATCTATATATCTATATATCAAAAGGTTACAGAGTGATGTATCATATATATTTGAAAGATATATGTATAGAATATTAAAGACTTTGTAAGTTTCAGAGATATCCATGTGACTAATAAACTGTAAGAATAAGGCTTATATGACAAAAGAAGATACAAAATGAGTGATAAAAGCCATAGAATATGACATTTCCCAAGCCAGTTTTATATCTAGCTACAAAGCACTTATAGATTTTTACACACAAATAGTTAACATTGATCACTTGAAAAGGATATGAATGTACCAAAATCTTAATAGCTATTTTCCTAAGAGGATTGAAGGGAGTTAAAATGTACAGGGCAGAGGTGGCACTGAACCGGAAGATGGCCTTCCCTTTATTCAATACTATAAAAGTCTGTAAGATAGGAACACAACATAGAAGTATAAAAGTATAAACCATTTAAACTCTATTGCCTACTTCTGTTATTTGTCATAATGAACTATTCCAATGTTGTGACTTCTAATGTGTACCATGCAGACAAGCTGTCACTGGATCTCTAACTAGAGAGGACATCCAAGGGTGTCACTTACCTTGTACCTGATACTTACCTGCAATTTTATCATACATAAGGTATTTAGCCAAGAGAATTTATTTATTGTCTTAATATTTTAAACACCTGAGTTAAGTGAGAATCTTAAATTGGGTGCATATTTCATTTCATCCTAAGACTCATAAGATACTACATTCCTTTTGTAGTGATTTCAGCCTTCCCAATTCAAATATCTTGAAAATTAGTCCTGTAGAATGCAAAATCATTCAATAGGACTAATACATTTTTTTGAAATTATTTTTTAACCCCTTATTCTTTAAAATAAATATCATCACTCCATGGGTAATAGGAAATAAAAACAGTCACCATCAAACCCGCTCTTGAGTTAGAGGGACACGATCCAATAATTGATTTTTGAAAGCCAAGCTCCCTGGAGAGTATCTGTTGACCAGGAGTGCTAAATTCTGTACTGGGATTTCTGAGTTAGCTGACACATTGAATTCTAATCCCAATTGACTGCTCATCTCATACAGTGCTTTTTTAGCACGGAGGAAAAGCTCAAAGCCCCCAAAGAACCTAGGATCCATGAATGCGAATGGAATCACATTCCAAAAATTAGATATATTTAAAAGCAATTAGCAGTGTTCAGACAAAAAAATAAAGTGGCAACATACAGTAACATAAATAACATATAATGAACGATTCTGACTCTGTGTTTCTTAAGGCATTTACCAATAATCATGTAACATAAAATTTACCATCTTAACTGAATTCTAAATGTATAGTTTAGTATTGACTTTTTAAAAGAATGTATTGGATGGCTTATTAGAGTGAAGTACCCTAGCATCTTTTGAATCTAATTAGTTCAATAAAAATTTCATTATCACAACTCCTCAGGATAATATTTACTGCACGAAGTCACTTCAATACCAAAGAAAAAGTTCAAAATTGGTAGTGGAGGAAAAAGGCTGAGAAATAGCATCGAGCTTGAAATAGGCTTCTCTTTAGAGCCCATGGCTATAGAAAACTCATGAAACATTTTAACGTATGAATAATCATGTATCTCAGAACAAATTTCAAAACATAGCGTTTTGACTGAATCAGAAAGGAGATTCCATATATGAAATATCACTTTAAGGATACATTTGTATGAGGAGAACTTTTCATACATTAGATGGTGGTCAGGTTTGTCACTTACCGCTTCATAAATAATTAAACTCAAGTAACATTTATTGAGCTCCTATATGATAAGCTGTTAATATGTATGAGCATGGCAAACACCTGGAAAGTATCATGGAACTAGTTCAGGTCCAAATATTAATTTAATTAAACTTCAGTGCAAAAGATGGTTATGAACTGTTTGGCACAATATTTGCAAAGCTCTGTGCTACGGTTTACAGGGAAAACAAAGAGACATGACCCCAAGAATTTTATATACTAGTAAATGTTCAACTATGTCAGCCAACAGAAGAAAATCTAGAAGGATAAGCGAAGGTTTACCTACATCAGAGCTGTCCAATAGAAATATTATGTGAATTACAAACCTGAGCCCATATGTGATTTTAAATATTCTGAGAGCCATGTTTTTAAACAGTAAAGAAGCCAGTGAAATTAATTTTAGTAATGTTTTCTTTGACCTACTATATCCATTATATTATCATTTCGTGAAATCAATATTAAAAGTTATTGAGGTGTTTTGCATCTTTTTTTTCTTTTCATAGCAATTCCGAGTCTTCGAAATCTGGATTCACCACATGTAAAGTACCGTAGCCACACTTGGCTAATGTCTATTGCATTTGGCAACACAGACCTAGACGTACACCATGCATTGCCCAGCTTGCTTCAACTCTCTTCAGCAAGGTACAACCAGTTCTGATCTTAAAGGCAAACACCGCTCTTACTCGACAGTCTGACAATCTGGAGAGCAACAGTAGGAAAATGGGAAGTAGGATTTATTTGAACTCCTGTTGTTATTGAGAGTGCAGACTCTGGAGTCAGATGTCTGGCTCAAAGGTGACTCCGCAGCCTTCCAGCAGTGCGATCCTAGGCAAGTTACTTCATTTTCCTGTGGCTCATTTGTCTCTTTTGAAAAATGGGAATACATATTCTTAGCTCATAAAGTTGCCGTGATTGCAGTTCAGTATGCCTAGTATTGTGTATTTTTAGTAAATCCCTTAGGTGATTCTTCAGTAGCAGAGCTGTGAACCCGTATCTGTTAATGGGCAACACTTAAAGTTGCCCAAAGTGTCAAAGATTATGTTGTACACATGCAATAAAATCCTTCCCCTTGACCTAGCTGTATAGTCAATAAGGAAACAATTATATTAGAATAGTTTAGTAGAAATTGCTATTTATGAATCTGTGATTTTTGTCTCTGAGTTTTTTAGAAAGTGATTTGTTTATAAATTTTTTTTTCCCAAGGTGGATGCTGAACTTAACAAGCCACAGTTTTCCAGTCTCTTTTTCTAAAGATGTCCACTATCTTAACTCTTCTTTCGATCTAGGGGCCATGTTCCTTACAGTAAATAGTTTCAGTCTAAGGCCCAATTTTATATTTATCTAAACATTATCCAAAAATTACCAAAATAATAGGACTGCCTCTAAATTTAATGCATTTGCCTGCTCTTAAAGTAAACGCCCTGGCAAAAGTAACAGAGGAAGGTTAGCAATGATCATGAACAACAGAAAATATAGAATACACTCTTTGTTGATTAAATTTTTGCTTTAGCCTCTAAATTAAACAATTTTCAACTTGTACATACGCTATGCTCCAAAAGTATATTTGGAAATCAGTTGTTTGAAACTTTGAATATATTTTCCCACAGAAACAATATATACATATACATACATATACACATAGACATATATATTTACATACCACTCAAAAGCCTCTGTAACTCCTAATGAAAAGGAATCCTGTGTTAATGGTACTATGAAATCTTATCACCGTGTAAAAGAACTTGTGACTTGCAAATAGCAAAAGAATTCCAAGTTGGGCTGTCAGATGCACCTTTCCCCTTGCTGTTGCCCTGGCATGTGAACGAGGGAAATTCCCTGGCACCCTCTTCTGCCAGAAAGAGGATTCAACCTTTTCCTGGTTCTCAGCTGGTGGTTTGAGAAGAGATTTAGAAGGGAGGGGCTGAATTGAGAGCCACATGGCAGGAGGAGAGATGTTTCAGAAGTTCTGGATGTAAAGAACTTCATAGAAAGTCAGGAGATTTCATTAATGCATAGCTCCGGCAACATTCCTCATCTGCCAACTCCATGGCATCTAATACTTTTTTTTTTTTCTTTCTCCCCACTGTGGGCATTCTAAAAGGTCTTACCTACTTCCCTGCCTATTTTGTGATAACCTGGGGATTCAGGCCAAGATTTCCCTCCTTTTCTCGCTCACTGGGGGATGGAAAGCTTTCTCACGGGTTTACCACCTGATGACTGAAGGGAGCAGGCAATATTTAAACATTATTTTTCTATCCTGGTCTTATCTATTTTTCCCTTTAGGCTAGGGATAAGCAGCCTAAGAACAACTTGCGGCACTTGCCTGCCTGTGGCACACCCAAGCTTTAGTATCTGGCCTTCCCCTAATTACACATGTAGTCTTTAAGCCAGGGATCACAAGCCAAAATGCCCCAGAGGCTAGGTGGTGGGAGGTCCCTATCAATTTTTTGGTATGCAGACCAGTGATGCCAGACCTGATATTATAAGAGAACTCCTAAAATAAGCAGATCATACATGTGCGCATGTATGCATGAGTGTGTGTGTGTAATCTCTTGATTTATAGATCTTGGTAACTAATTCAAAATAAATAATATTGCATGAGTCAAACCAAATGTATTTGTGGGCTCAATACCTCACAGTGTTTTTTTTTTTTCCTTCTCTTTTTTAATCTCTGTTTTAAGCTCACGCAAAAGAGAAGAATTTGTACCCAGGGAGGAGTCTGTAAAGTTGCTTGTCCCTGGGCTTTAGCTGGGTGTAATGGTTGGGGTGCGGGTGGGGCCAGTGCTGGAGACAACCCCACCGGAGGTGCCCGCTGGGCTCTTAGTCAGGGTTGCAGCTGCCTCTGCCTTCACCTTGGGAGAGGAGAAACTGTAACCACAGGTGCAAATACAATCTGGGGGTCAAATATTTTCCAGCCTGTAACTTCAGCCTATACTGTGGGTGTGGTACATTATTATATGCTCAATTTTTCATTGACTGGAGAGGACTAGTTTGAGGCCCAGTTTTCTTGCAGACTTGCTGTGTCAGAAGGTTGAGCAGATTACTCCCTGTTGGTTTCTACATCTGAATAGAAAAGATGTGAATGCCCTTAGTGAATTCTAAAGTGCCATAAAAATATGAGAATTAAAAGGTTAAAAGTGTTTGTCTGGTCTCATACACATTGCGTAGTTGAAAACAGGACCAATTTTCACATTGGAACTTTATTGCTCGATCTTTCCTCCCAAGTTTCATATTAAGAAAACAATGCCATCTGATACTTGCACACCTCCAAAATAGATTCAAATCCCATCCATTATTCTTGGTCTTCATTGTCGAAAATCTAGACCAAGCTTCCAAAAAGACTCCCAACTTGATCGTTAAAAAGATAAAAGTGGACCATGTCACTCCTGTAACTTAAGTGCTACTGACAATTCATTTTGCCCTTAAACTTCAAACTCTTTAATAATGCACTCCCGAGCACCTTTATCTAGCCTTGGCCCACCTCCCCAACCACATCTTACTCTCTTCCTACTTATTACAGCCCAGCTATATTGTATGTCTGCCTGTACGCTGTTCCCTTTCCCTGGAAGACTTCTCTCTCCTCTCCTTACTACCCTTCAAATCCCAAATTAAATGCATTTCTTTACAGAGGCACATACTTTAAGTTTCCTGAATCTGTCCTCTTGAAAAAAAAAAGTGTTTATCACCCTATTAGAATCTGGTGGGAAATGTAATTTTCTAATTATTTTAGAAGTTGATATAAACCTAGGGAGTCTTAAAGATTTTAATTTTTACAAAGACAGGACATGCCCCTGATTGAGAGAAATAGGGAAGCAACAAGTCGGGTTTGGGAAATATTGCCAACCTAGGAGATGAGGGGTACAGCTTGCAAAGTGGTGTGAGTAGAGAGGCAGGAAAAGCAGCAATCAGCTTATTTATATTCTATTACTGACTTTTCTTTTCCATCGGCATTATCAGTGCAAAGACTGCACACCCGAAGTGGCCTGGCCATGAGCCACAGAAGCTGACAGATCTGTTTTAAATCTAGTGTGCGTTACTTAATAGCTTTGTGATCTGAGGCAAATTACTTCACCTCAGTTTCATTATTTTGAAATAAAGACAAGAGTTATCTTGGAAGGACATGAGGATTGAAGAGGAACTGTAAATATCCTGATAGTAGTGCTTTAAGGACAGAGTTATAATTTTTGCCTGCCTGGCATGGCTTCTTCAGCAGGCTCCATCTCTCGAAATTTTGGAGAACACCTCTGCTCTACACTGTCTGCCCGTGTGGCTCGGGTGGTGCTGACCCACCCCTTGGCAACGTAAGTCAACATGTGCCATTAATCTGGTCAATGAGCCCATCATATACCCCAGCCTACAGGAACCGGTTCAGAGGAGGTCATGGGAACTAATTAGAACCGATTCTGGGATTTTTGTTGGAGCTTTTGAAAAAGAAAGTGAGCTTTTTCTTGGGGTTCTTAGGCTGTAGGATGTTAGCTTGCGGCTACCTGTGGCGACTTCCGCCATCTTGTGGCAAGAGTCAACCCGTGAATGCAGCCCGCATAGGAGAAAGTAGAGCCCAAAATGGAAAAGGACTGTGTCCTGCTGTTGTCCTTTTAGCTGCTGGATCCTTTGATATTAAAACGAGATTCGCCCCACACATACATTTATTTATTAATTAATTAGTTAGCTTGTTCGTTTTCAAAAACTAGTTTCTGTTGGATTTTTGTCACTCTCAATTGAATGGTTTCTTCCTAATATAGCAGGTGCTTAATAAATGCTAACCATTATTTCACTACCATCATCATCATCATCTGGGGATTGTTCCTGAGCCAGAGGTGGGGAGGTGACAAGGAAGAAAGGGGCACAAGGAAGAAATAATGGATGAAGAGGAGAAAGATTTGGAAATCAACTATAGTGCCTTGGGTGGAAGGGAGAGCCTTGGGGACTGCTAGTTCTAGAGGAGCTAATGATATGCCAAAAAAAAAAAAAAGTTATAAATTGGGGCCTGTTCATAAGACAATTTATGGAATCATAAGCTTTTATTTACCATCTACTTTTCTGATTAAATTACTATTAAACTACTTTTCTATTAAGTTACTTCTGCAAGAAAAACTCCCTAATCCCAATTAAAAACGAAACAAAAAACTCCCTCTACCCAATATAACAATTTAAAATTCCTGTAGCAATAACAGACCAGGCATGAATTTGAAATCACAAATTCATATATGACCCTTCATGCAGCTCCAATAAAGAGGCAGTACACATCTTTTTTAGAAGAGCTGAGAAAAAGGGAGAATAAGTTGTTCATAGATGGCCCATGAGACAATCAAGGAAAGAATACATTTTTAACTGGATACATATCTATATTCCATAATTAACAAACATCCATTTTCACTACAGATCTAAAATACCTCATTCTATTTCCAGGACACTGTCACAAAGGATATTTTCTTCCATGGTACTAATGAGTCATCTGTAACTTTTAGAAGAACATGAGAAGAAAGAAGCTTTCTGTAATAAAGAGTAGGTGAAGAATTTGAATGTATAGCCAAATGGTACAAAATTAACCCAAGCTGTGAAAAGAAAAGTGAAAAAAAATAAGGAAAAATAAAGTGTGTGTTTACAAGCTAAATGTGCCTTGCCACATAGCTGAAGTAAATAAACAAACAAAAGGAACCCAACCTGGAATCATGTTTTGAAGAGCACTGGACCACAGCTAACATGAGATGGAAAAATTCTGTGATTGTATTCTGATAGCACTGTTATTTTATTTTTTGGTTCTTACCATGGACTGCTGAAGGCTTAAAACCTCTGAGGGTCTGGAAATGCTTCCATGCATCAGGAATGTTCATGAGATGATTGCTACTATCTCTCCAGTTGTTACTACAACATCACTGACCATGGATTAAGCTACTTTAACAATTTTAGTAGAACTCTCGAACATTATATAACTTGCACATTTTAAACTAGGGCAAAGAAGATAAAAATATGTGGGCATATGCCATCTGAAAATACACCATTGGCAATGACATTTCCATAAGCTTACTGACATTGTCTTTTTAGAAGATCACAGAGGGCTTTAGTGTGGTTTGTGTTGTTCCTATTCCCTACATATAAATTTCTTATATGGATACCACTGTATTTTAAAATATAACCCAAGGAATAGATTCTGCAACCATTTTTATTGTAGGCTTGCTTTGTTTATTCTATATATTAATAAGAAAGAAACTAGAGACTTTGTATATAGATATAAATGGCACATTAATTATCGTACTTGAGTTAAACCTTAGGGAAGGTTATATTTGTATATTCCAACTCACTCAGGCAATAAAATCCACATCCCCGTTATCAGGAATAGTGGGAAATTTCATCCCAAGAAGCATTTTCTCCAGTGACATTTCCACCATTAGATGCTTTGTCTATGCCAGGTGAACCGTGTGTGTGTCATCCACTGTTTTAATGAAGATCACCCTGCTGATCTCAGATACCCAAGTCAGAAAATAAAATTGGTTATCAAATATCAAAAGAAATATTATTTTTTAAAAGACTATTAATTTTCTAAGCATTCCAACTTTAGTCAGAGCAAATTAATTTAGAATTTAAGGCTACTCCTCAATACTGGAATAATCCAATTATGGAAAGAAAATTTAAGACTGGAAGCCAGTGTCATGGCAACTATAGAAAGTCTTAACATGAAAATGTAAAAGAAAGAAATTTTAAACACATAGCTTAGCAGTGTGTCCTAAGCATGCAATGTCAGTTTCTAAGGGTTTCAGTGCTGCAGTTTCATTTATATTGCTGTTGAATGGATTACATTTGAAGACTTGCTTGATGTCAGCCCAGTGTTAAGGCAACGGACTTGCCTTACCTTGGGGAACACTCCTTCCTGATAACAATATTTCTCTTATCAGGTTGTCCTGCTTGCACAATGTGATTTATTCCAAAATGCCAAAATGTTTTTCCTTCCTCACACAATGTACATTTGAAGATAAGGATAGATGATGTTAGAGGCAACTTGGAATGTGAACCTAACAAAGTTTATAAGGGTTACTTTAGCACAAGAATCTGGCTGACTAGTCATTCCTTCAGAGCTGGTCTTTCATCCTCAGTTTGAAGACCTTTCTTTTAACTATTTGAAAGGGTTTGCACAATTTCCTTTTCTACCTGCCTTCATATCCTTTCTTATGTATCATTTGTTATAAACCAATCAAGGGGTGTTTTGTTTGGGGACACTCCCTCAAGACAACAACTGTTATCAGTCAGAAAACTCTTTAATTTAAAGGAAAGATTGATTGGGTAATCTGGTTTCCACATAAGGAATTGCTGCCCTTGTCAACATGTATTAGTTTGGTCTTTCTCAAAGTATTCATTTACTGTTTTACAAATAAGGACAGGGTGTATGAGCTGCGATGCTAGATTTCAGCCCTGTTGAGGAAGGGGTAGACTCTGGGTAGCTTTAATAATTTTTAGGTTGTGATTATTACCAGAAAGAGGGGGCATGGATGTTGGGGGGGGTAGCAAAAGCCTGGCTGAGGATGGAGCCCCCTCACCCATGATAACAGCACCTCTAAACAGGCTAAAAAAATAAAGAAACAAACTCTACGGTGTGAGTGTCTGTTTAGAAACACATCAGAGTCAGTCACTACTTCAAGAACGAAGCAATTTCAAGTAAGTTAAAATGTTTGTATAATTGAATTATTTGCATTGTTGCTTTCCTTATACAAATATAAACCCCTCATCATTTGCTTAATTTGGGTTTTAGCTTTTCAGATATTATATTAAATTAATTTTCAAAGGACTGACAGTGATAAGTGCAACTTATAATTTAAATGGTAGTTATGAAATGGATAAATTCTTACCTGCTAAGATTTAACAATACTGTTAAAGAGGGAAGTTAAATAAAAGATAATGAAATCTATAGAAAATGATTTTTATCTCTTTCTTTACTGTATAATGGGCAAAGCAGTTTTTAAAAAGGGAAATTAAGTACTAAAATTAGTTACATCCTGAAAAGTTAAAAAAAAAAATCTGAACATAGTGAGATTTTTTACCTCTGAAACTACAGTAGTCAATAAGAAGCGATTTGTAAAACTGTCTCAAATCCACATAATAAAATCGCCAAGCTTACACATTTAGTAAGGACTAACTTGATATAGAACTGTGCCAGCAACCAAGAGGGTCCCTAAAAGTTTGGAGGATATTTTAGGGCTCATGTTTAACTAAAAAATTTTATTTGCTCAGTTACAATCTCTTTGCCTCACCCTACTATGAAGAGTTCACAGAGGTGAAAAAGATAATAAAATGTTGCACATTAACTAGTCATAAGTTTAATCTAAAATCAATATGACACTTTTTAAAAATTTTATCCTTTTCTACACTTTCCTTCTTGGTTTAGTGAAATCATGGTCATAATGAAAGACTGGGTCCTTAATACAAGGTATTCATTTCAAGCACAGATACAGAAAATGCAGGCTTTTAAATATCATTTTATAAGTTCTTCCAGAATACTATATTTTTGTTAATTCTTACCAGTATCAATATACTTTCACCAAAAACCTAAATAATTTTTTTGAAATAAAAATATTTTAAGCAAAATTTTATTTTATGTATTAATAATATTGAGAAAAATGGCTGAATAACTTTCATTATTTAAATTTTGATTTAACACTGTGATACAGCAATTCAGTTGTTTGTTTCATAGTTCAGTTAATTGATACACTGAGGTGTTTTTTTTTAAGATTTTATTTATTTATTTGAGAGAGAGAGAATGAGAGATAGAGAGCACGAGAGGGAGGAGGGTCAGAGGGAGAAGCAGACTCCCCGCCGAGCAGGGAGCCCGATGTGGGACTCGATCCCGGGACTCCAGGATCATGACCTGAGCCGAAGGCAGTCGCTTAACCAACTGAGCCACCCAGGCGCCCCGATACAACTGAGTTTTAATGGCTGTTACTGCTAAACATGATACTTTCCAAAGATACATGGATCCAAGTGGAAAAAGTACATTATTATTTGCTCTGAATAATTTTTAAAACTGTAGTTTGTATAGGAATGTTCTTTTCTAAGTAGGAAAAAGTTTCTGCAGGGAATTGATTTATTATATATAACATAATATAGAAATTGAAACCCTTGTGGCATCAAATTTTGTTCCATGAGAAATTAATACTAATATTTTTGAAATCTTTATCACTTTTGATAATTTCAGGATTTTCAAGAGCAGAAAACACATAAAATTGTATAGGAAATTCAGTCTCTGGGGAGAACTTTTAATTTGTTAAATTAGCTGCCTGCCTACATCATACATTTATTTTTAGGTACCTGTTGTGGTGCATTTGGGACAGCTCCATCTGTTATGATATAATCAATTTCTTTCTTGTGGATACATATGCATAAAACACACACAAATGTGTTTTATTTCTTAAACAGAAGGACTTTCTGCTAATTTGGCACATGTTGATGCTATAATAGTCCAAGGTATGCAGTAGGCAATTAGCAGTAAAATATGCCTGATAAAAAGCACTCACTTTTTTATTGATATAGTATGGGTCCAGGTCCTCCAGCGGCTCTGACACCATCTCTGGAGGGATGTCTCCATAAATAAAAGGAAGGTTCTTTCCAGCTTCCAAGTCACTATTTGGCTTTGGGCCATTTTCGTCATCATCTTTCTTGTCTGGTTTGGGATTCTTAGCCTTTTCTTCTGCAATGCGTCTCTCAATAGCCGCAAGAGATTCTCTGGTGAAGAAGTTGAAGCTGTCAGGTCCTGGTGGTACAAGCACTGTTTGCTCCATCTTGTCATCCTGCACATTTTAATTACCATTTACTCTGCATATGAAAGTCCTAAAAAAAAAAAAAGGATGGAGATATTCTAAGGAGATTAAGAGAAGATTTTAATGTCTAAACACTGGTCATTAAGTATGAACTAGAGGAATGGATTTTTGTTTCCAGCTAAATTGAAATATAATGATTAAATATATGTTTTTTGTAAGAAGACCACTTAACACCAGATCCACTCTTTCAATCCATTTTTAAGTGTGCAAGACAGTATTGTCAGCTACCCACACAAAGTTGTAGAGCAGTTCTCTAGTACTTATTCCCCCGGCATAACTGCAACTTCACACCCATTGCTTATCCACTCTCCTCCCCCCACCCCCACCCCCCAACCATCATTCTACTTTCTGCTTCATCGGCTTTGGCTTAACAGATATGCTTTCTAGCTCAGGTTTTGTTAAGTGTCCCATGTTTATTAATTCTTGTGTTTTGCCGATACAGGAACCGTGCCATAACTTAAGAAAGTGATTCAACTATAGCCCTAATTAAAGTACATTAGGCTAAATACCATCATGTCCCTAATGGGCTGTTCACTCCCTGAGCCACCCAGATGAGGATGGGATGTATCCCCACAGAGGCAATGGAGAGCTTATCAACAGGATGAAGTGGAAAGGGAGTTGTCTCTGAGAGGATATAAAATCCAGCCCTTCAGTCCTGACAAGCGGCTCCTGGCCAAGCTGATCAAAACAGTTTGCTTCTGCCAGCCTGTATAACCAATCAAATAGTCATTACGGCCTGAGTCACAGACCTGAGTCTTGGTCTAACCTGAGGAGGTAACTGGGACTGCGTGTGACCTGCTCACGTCGTTAGCCATGCCAGCGTTGGCTTTCTTGGACACACACAGAAGGAGGCAGTTCAGTGTTGGACAAATGCCGTGTATGTGACTAGGAATGAGAAAAAGACTAAGCTGGGAAGAAATTCCTGGATTGGGCCCCAGGTGGGAGAAGACAGCAGAATTCTCCTGTTTCAGGAAAAAATGAGCGGAAAGGAGCCAGGGTGCCATAAGCGCAACAAGAATGGAAGTGTTTTGCTTCCCTAAAGCAATAATGTTATTCTTGCTGATTCTATAGTCCTGTAGTTCTAAACATATTACGAGGACCTGAGGCAAAACTCTCAACTCCATATAGCAGAGTCAGATCTGATCTGATGCCAGGAGCCAAATCCCAAATGTATTGTTTCAAGGTATATTTAATATGAGCTCAAATTTCACAGATATTATGGAGCCAAAACTCAGAGCCTAAGCTCCTGCTTGGCCATGAGTTTTATTTGGAAGCTGTGTTAACTCATTAAGGTCAACAAGCTACGATGCAGTTAATTGCAGCTTTGGTGGATATAAACTGAAATAATAAACCTGCAGCCATAATTGTTTTGTGAGGAGTCCTAGAGGGCCCTCAAATTTCACTGAAGGACATTCCTACTGCTGTGAGCTTTATGACCATACTTTTCAGTGGATGACCAGAAACAAGCGGGACATTCAAGTCTAAATTTATACCTTCTGTCTACTAAGTGAACTAACAAAACTTTCAGAGCTTCCTACAGTCTACCTGTAATCAGCTCAGGGCCTGGAAGAATAGAAAAATTAAATCAGTAAATTTAAATGAATGGAAAAGGAATATTTTTACCTTAAAACTCTACTTCTCCCATAAGGCATCAGGAAAACACTGGCAGCTATTTATCTGGAAATAAAAGTTTCAGGATAACAAGTGTGGTGCATTTTCTCATAAGGGAAGTATTATGCCACAGGTGTTTTCCCTTTATAACTAATTCGTTCTTTGACAGAAGATATGTGTAAATGACATAAACTCAAAATCATTTAAAAGAAAATACAGTGTAAACTCTTCCTGCCACCTGTTCTCCAATGCTTAATTCTGCTCCCAGAGGTAACCACTGTTATCTGTCTCCGTATATTTTTCCAGGTATGTAATAGGTAAACACTAGTCACATGAGTGTGTGCATATTCACACATTTTCTATTAAAAAACACACACATAGTATCTTAGTTTACAAACTCTTCTGCACCTCTCATTTTTTACTTAAAAATATATATTAGAGTTCATTCCTTGTCAATTTTTATAGCCTCAACTCTTTTTATTGGCTTCATGGTTTTCCATTGTTTGTATGTACTATAATTTATTGAATTAATTGTCCAGTTATGAGTACTCAGGTTGTTTCCAATCTTTTGCTATTTTAAATAAGGCTGGAACTAATATATTTCATACACATATTTTCACATATCTGTGAACATTTTTAGGGTATCAGTTTCTAAAAATGGACTTGGCTGTGTAAAACGCGAATCTTCAATTTTGATATTATTGCAAAATTACTCGCTATCAAGTATCGGATCCCCTGACAGCAATATAATGCTGTGCCTATTTGTCTACATCTTCACCACATAATGTGTTATTATATTTTCAATATTTCCAATCTGATTGGGACAAAAATGGGATCATATTATAGTTTTAATTGGCATTTGTTTTATTATGAGAAAAGCTGAACTTTTTTCCATATGGTTAAGAGCTGTTTTTAAGTTTTCTTTTCTGTGACTTCCTATTTAAATAACAGTCCACGCTTTCATTTTTTTTTCCTTTTTAATCTATATCAACTTTTTAGATATGGCATCAACAATTTAACTTGGGGCCTTTTAAAAAGATCTATTTTTTTTGAGTTTGTGGCGTTTCTGTGCTACAGGTTAGGAAATTTAAATGTTAACATGATGATCTAACTGTAACTCTTCTTTGGCTTCTAGATTTTGTGTAATGTCGAGGAAAGCATCCATCCCTGGGGGAGTGGAGGGATATATGATAGATCATGTTCTCTTCTTGCATTTTCAGCATTTTTTATACTTTAATTTTATAAATTTAAATCTTTTGTCTATTTGGAATTTGTTTTCTAGATGGAATAAGATAGATTCTTTATTTCCCTTAGTTATTCCAACCAACATTAATTACAGCATAAGCTAACTTCTTCACCAATACATAATGCTACCTTCATGGTATGCTAAAAATATAAATATATATATTCATTTGTATGAACCCCAAAGTCAGCAACAAACTTTACAAAGTAATCCTAGATGTTATTTTCATTAAAGTCAAGAAAAAAAAAATCAACAGTATTATTTAACAATTTTCTGAAAGTACAAGCTAATCCAATTAGACATGAGAAACAATTGCACTTAATAATAAAGACAGAGGAAGTAAAATTGTACTTATTTGCATATTCTGTAAACACCTGAAAAACTCCTACAAGTAGTAAGAGAATAAGTGTCTGGTTTCAAAAACATAAGGAACTCAATAGATTTTCTTTACAGGAGCAACATGCATTTAAAAACACAAAAAAAGAAGCTAGAAGCTTTCCCTCTAAGATTAGAAACAAGACAAGGATAGCCCTTCTCACCATTCCTTCTCAACATTGAACTGGAAGTCTTAATTCCTGCAATAAGACAAGAATAGGAGGGGCGCCCGGATGGCTCAGATGGTTAAGCCTCTGCCTTCGGCTCAGGTCATGATCCCAGGGTCCTGGGATCGAGCCCCACATCGGGCTCCCTGCTCAGCGGGAAGCCTGCTTCTCCCTCTCCCTCTGTGCTGTCTCTCTCTCAAATAAATAAAGAAAAATAAATCTTAAAAAAAAGACAAGAATAGGAAATAAAAGATATACAGATTAAGAAGGAAGAAATAAAGGTATCTTTGTTTGCTGATAACAAATTTTCTATGTAGAAAACCCAAAAGAATTAACTAAAAAACGAACAAAACTGGAACTAATAAGCAAGTACAGCAAGGTTGCAGGCTACAAGATCAATATATATAAAAATAAATTGCTTTCCTATACACCATCAATGAACGAGTGGAATTTGAAATTAAAAACACAAATCATTTACATTAGTGCCCCCAAAATGAAACTTTTAGGCATAAATCTGAAAGATTATGGATAAGGTCGATACGAGGAAAACCACAAAACTAATAGAAGAACTCAAAGAAGAGCTAAATAATGGAGATATTTCCTGCTCATGGATAGGAAAACTCAATAATATCAAGATGTCTGTTTTTCCCAATTTGATCTCTGTTGGTCTATTGATCTATTGATCAATGCAATCTCAATCAAAATTCTAGCAAATTATTTTGTGGATGTTGACAAACTGATTCTAAAGTTTGTATGGAGAGGCAAAAGACCCAAAATAGCCTACACAATACTGAAGAAGAAAATACTTGGATGACTGACAGTACCTGACTTTAAGACTTACTCTAAAGCTACAGTGACCAAGGTAGTGTGGTATTGGTGAAAGTATTGACAAACAGGTCAACAGAACAGAATAGAGAGCTCAGAAATAAACCCGTATATATTTAGTCAACAGATCTTCGACAAAGGCACAAAGGCCATATTATGGAGCAAAGGTAAAGTGCTGGAACAACTGGATATCAACATGCAAAAACATGAATCTAGACACAGACCTTATACTCTTTATAGGAATTAACTCAAAATGGATCGCAGAGCTAAATGTGAAATGCAAAACTATAAAACTCCTAGAGGAGAACATACAAGAAAATTTAGATAACCTTTGGTTGGGGAATGACTCTTTTGATAAAAACACAACAAGCATGATCCGTGGGAAAAAATAATTGATAAACTGGATTTCATTTAAAATCAAAAACTTCTGCTCTGTTAAAGACAATGTCAAGAGAATGAGAAGACAAGCCACAGACTGGGAGAAAATATTTGCTAAACATAAAAGTAATAAAGGACTCTTATCCAAAATATACTAAGAAGCTCCCATCTGGGCCACCCTTCCACATAATGGCAGAGATGATTTTCATTTCTTTAGGGCAGGGGCAATCATTTCTGAAGCACAAGAAGACTTAGCAACATTTCAAAACTGAAGGGTTACATTGTGTTCCTGCGTCTGAAGTTCTTCCTGTAGCTACAACCAGGCTGCAACTAAGGAGTAACATATTTCCTAGGTTCTCTAGCTTCAACACCTTCCCAGGTTTGTTTAGAACCTGTTTTTTTATTCAACTTCACTAGAAATAAAGTAAACACATTTGTTTCAGTTAAAAAGAAAAAAAATATATACAAAGAACTCTTAAAACTCTATAACAAGAAAACAATCAACTTGATTAAAAAAAAAATGATCAAAAACCTTAATGGACATTCACCAAAGAAGATATACAGATGGCACATAAGCATATGAAAAGATGCTCCATATCATACATCATCAGGAAAATGCATATTAAAACAACAATGAGATAGATAATACTATCCACCTATTAGAATTTCTTGGCCCAAATCTAAAACACTGATAACACAAAATGCTGACAAGAAGGTGGAATAACAGGCACTCTCATTTATTGCCATCTGGAATGCTAAGTGGTATAGCCACTTTGGAAGATAGTTTGGCAACTTCTTATAAAACAAAACTTACTCTTAGCATATAATCCAGCAACTGCCTTCCTTGGTATTTATCCAAATGAGTTGAAATCTTATGTCTACACAAAAACCTGCACACAAATGTCTATACCAGCTTTATTAATAAAAATTTCCAAAATGTGGTAGCAATCAAGATGTCCTGAAAATGCAAATGGATTGATAAATGGTGGTATATCCTGACAATGGAATACTATTCAGCACTAAAAAGAAATGAGCTATCCAGCCACAAAATGACATGGAGGAAACTTAAGTGCATAGCACTAAGTGGAAGGGTCAATCAGAAAAAGCTACATACTGTATGATTCCAATTATATGACATTCTGGAAAAGGCAGAATTATGGAGACAGTAAAAAGATCAGTGGTTGCCAGGGGTCAGTGAGGAAAGAACAACGAATATGTGAAGCACAGAGGATTTTTAGGGCAGTGAAACTTTTCTGTATGATGCTATAATGGTAGATACAAGTCACTTTACCTTTGTCTAAACCCACAGAATGTTCAACAGCAAGAGTGAATGTAATCTACACTGTGTACTTGGAGTGATAAGAATGTGTCAATGTAGATTCATCAATTGTAACAAAAGTACCACTCTGGTGTGTGATATTGACAGTGGATGTGCTTATATGGGGGCTGGGCATATATGGGAACTTTGTACTTCTTGCTCAATTTTTATGTGAACCTAAAAAGTTGTTTATTTAAAAGGGGAAAACATAATTAATGCATATTTCATAAGTACAATGTAAGAATTTTTAAAAAATCTTTGAATAAACCTAAAACAGTATAAATGGAAAGACATATCCTTTTCTTGGATAGAAATACAATATAATAAAGATATGAAATTTTCCTAAATTAATTAATAAATTAAATATATCCTTCACAAAAATAACAAGAAAATTTTAGAACGGCACAAACTTGGAAAAATAAACAAAAAATAACCAGAAAATTCTTAAAATTAACTTTGCTTTCAAATTTCTCTCTATTGTAAGAGCTGTGTAAGAGGAAGTATTTACAATTTCCAAATGACAGATTTCTTCTTATTTATGTTTAGTTTTATTGTATTATAATCCAATAATGTAATTTGTACCATTTCTGTTCTCTGGAATTTACTGGGATTTCCCTTTTGTCCTAATAGAGGTTGCTTTTTTAAATGACCTGCCAAGAACACAGAAGAGGTTTTCTTTGTTTTAAAGCTATAGAGGTCAGTATATCTCAGTTAAATTTACCTTGTTTAGATCTTCTGTATCTGTACATATTTTTGTTCTACTTGATCTACTATGAGTTGAAAGAGGAAAATTAAAGTCTGTTTTGAATGTGTTTCTGTTTATTCTTGTAGTCCCTGTAATTTTTGTTCTATGAATTTTAATGCTATGTTATTTGGTGTGATCTTTGGAGTGGACTGAACCCTTTACTACCATATATCGTCCTTGTCTCACTTTTATATCTTTCCTTCTGAAAGAAGACAGTTTTGTCTGATACCGTGTTATGACTCCTACTTTCTTCTTGTTAGCATTTATCTGGTATATCTTTGACCATCCCATTTGGTTTCACCCTTTCCATTTCACTGCTTTTGCAACTTCCTTAATATGTATATGTTTGGATTTTGTATATAGCTACATTTTAAATATATATGATCATTTAAATATATATGATCAGTGGCCAATCACTGCCCTTCGAAAGGAATGCTATGCTGGAGACCATTGCCCATGAAGTTGTGTAGATGGAACAGAAAGTTACTAAAAGCCTTCCTATTTTCCAGAAATAGTCCATTTGAGAAAAGCCCCCCAGACAAATCTTCCTGATTACTGGCTATGAGTTCCAACTGGAGAAGTAAACAACCAGGAAGATAGAAGAAAAGCATTTTACTTTGATAAATATGATCACTTCAACTGTATTATGTGTAATTATAAATTAGTTCAGACACTGGAATTACATTTATATATGAGCAATTTCATGCACATTATAATGACATCACACTGAGATTAATGAAAGGGTTTTTGCAACTCTAAGTAGACCTTATTATATTCAAATATCTATTTAAAAATAAACCTTATATTAATTATATGAATAAAAGATTTTAAATTATAACCCACCCCGTAAGTTTATTTATGGAGTATCTACAAACTATCAGATACAAGTTAATATTTTGTCAGTAACACTATAGAAAAAACTTCTAAATTATATTTGGAATTTGCACATACTTTGCTAAAAAATATAAAAATAAATCATGAGTTTTTCATTTACACTTGAAAGGAAACTTCATTCTTTGCTGCAAAAATGTATAACTAAATACATGGTCCTAATTTTATGAAATTATACCTCATTCGATATGGAAGGGGGGAACCTCACAGAATCTGTGATTTTGGCTTACACCTTTTTCTTTATGAGAGAACCAGCATTTATATGTGTGTTTGGGTTGACAGAAGAGCCCTTGCTAACTTTCAATAGAGGTAAGATGACACGTTCACTTTCTTAGTGAAAAGACTTCAAAGACACAGGTGCATTTTCAAGAGGAATAGGGATATGCATTTAGACAAAATAAAAAAGAAAACTAAAAAAAAAAGAAGTAATCATAATTAGGAACACAACATAATAGGAAGTGTATGTTAACAGAGAGCAAATCTGAAAGAATAAAAAAAAAATGTTGGGAATAAGTAGCATAATGGGTAATAGAAAAATTGAAGGGCCTCCTGGGTGGCTCAGATGATTAAGCATCTGCCTTCGGCTCAGGTCATGATCCAAGGGTTCTAGGATTGAGTCTGCATCGGGCTCCCTGCTCAGCAGGAAACCTGCTTCTCCAACTCCTTCTGCCCCCCTCTCCCTTGCCCCCGCTCATGCTCTCTTTCTCGCTCTCTCTCAAATAAATAAAATCTTAAAAAAAAGAAAAATGGAAGAATGATTCTTTAGGAGGACAAGCAAAACAAAAGTAGCAAACAATGAGATAAGAAGTCCTAAAGAAGACAAGAAAAAAAATCCAAAAGAAAATAAATGGAAGCCAGAGGCTGTTGAAAAACGTTGTAAAATAAAATAGGATTTGTGACTGGAAAGAAATAAAGTAATAGCCCAATATTAATTAATGTGGGTGAAAGACGAATAAAAGGAGAAATTTATCAGAATGTAGAAATGATAAATAAAAGAAATGATGCATTCTGATGATACGAAACGGGTATAAAAAAGGGAAGCTAAATCAGTACCATTAGAATTACATTTTAGTAATACTACACATTCTTGGGGAGGCTTTGTAAGATCAGAAAGTTAGTAATGAAAATATTCCGTAGCACTTCTAAGACGTTCCAAATTCCTTACATATATTATTATAATAAACATTCTAGTACTGGATGAAGTTTTTGCTTCTGGACATTTTGTAGCTCTCTTTTCTGTAGAAAATTCTGTATGTATTACATACTGGACTGGGGCAACTGTGTATCGCAGCCAAAAGATTTTTATACTAAGGTGGCCCGGACTGGTGAACGATATGGTTTTGATCACCTTTGTAAAAGAGCTTCATTTAAAGTAATCTTACTTAATTCATAAGGTCTCATAGTTCAGACTTCTTTGGGCATCTGAATTTTTCCACCCAAATGGAAATGTCTACAATAGCTCAGAATGAAGCATTTCATTTTCATTGCGGCATTTCACACAAAAAGCCTTAAACATGAAGGCAATCTTATAAATGCTTTGTATGTGAAGAAGTTTGGTCTCTTATAAGTTAATGACTATGTAACTTCTTTTTGGAAAGCACTTGTATCCATGACAACCTGGGCCTGGGTGTACAGTTCTGCTTAACTCTGGAGTTTGGTGTGCGGGTTTTTTTGGGCTTTCACACACAGCTACATCCTCCAAGCAAACTTCTATGAGATATAAAGGTGATATTTTGCTACATATCTATCTTAGTCCTCTGTTTAATTTTTCTCTTGGTTCAGAATGTGGGTGAGAAAGACAGATGCTATTTAATGTTCCCCCTAAGAGACTACTAATACCCACAACTTTGCATTCTAATGTCATCGTGGGTTTAGGCAAAGAATAGCATAACCGTTAACTTCTGATGAGGTATTTTTGCTTCCCCAGTGTCCTTAAATCCCATGTTGTTTTTAAACCCTAAAAGTAATCCCCTGTCTTGACTGCCTGCCCCTCCTGCCACCAACATGGTGAGACAATCCTCATCTTCTCCTTCAAGCTTCTAGCATTATGAGTTATTAAATTAGTTACTGTTAGTTTATGCTTTACCTGGCCCTGGAAAAAATGTTCAGGGGGAAAAGAATCAATTGACCATCTGATGAGTGAACTAAACATACAGCTTTATGTTTTCTCAGGTTGTAGCTTCTAAGTTTTTCTTTACAGACTGGAGAATAGATGTAATTCTTACTGTAATAGTTTGATGCTGATGAGGAATGGGTCACTGGAGTCTACAAGAGAGGCTTTCAGGTAGAGATGACTTAGTTTGCCTCAACCTCCGAACTTCTGAAAGGTTAAGTAAGGTGTCTTAAGAGCATCAAAGAGAAGTCATCATAAAATGAAGAAATGCCAAACATTTAAAGAAGAGTTAGGGATCATCTAATTCATCCCTCTCACTTAACAGAAAAACTGAACAAAGCAAAATTGACATTTCTTTTTTTAGAATTTTTGTGCTTCCTACTTCCAAAATAAGTATGTGATATGTCCGGGGTCACACAGTTTAATAATGGCAGAACTCGAATCAGAATTTTTATTTCCTGACTCCCACACCAGTGCCTGTCCATTTCTAATAGTTATGAAATAATTTTCAAGTACTTACATGATCTTGAACCTCAGTAAAATGTGGGCAAATATAAATAGCCACATTAAACTAATATTCACTCAAATTATATTCCTTAGAGACACCCAAAACAAATCTAGTAAATAAAGTATTTTGGCAGAAATGGAGACTATCTTAGAAAATCTGAAAAACAGGAGACATAAAAAAAAAAGGTGATTATAATATTTAAATTTAGAAACTATATCATGCCAGTTTAAAACCTGATGAACTATAGGTCCACAGTCAATTTATATTTTACTTCAGTAACCTTTGTTTTTTGCTTTTCATTTTATTTTATTTAATTTATATTTTTAAGTTTCAATTTTAGTTAGTGAACATACAGTGGAATATTGGTTTCAGGAGTACAGTTCAGTGATTCATCACTTACATACAATACCCAGTTCTCATCACAAGTGCCCTCTTTAATGCCCATCCCCCATCTAGCCCATCCCCCACTCTTAAAAAACTTTTTTATGTTTTGCTAAACCTGGTTATTCCTAGTTATCTACTGAGCAGATCACTGTCTATAATTCATCTGCCCCACTTCAATTTCCCCCAAAGCTTTCCTAACACCAAAGTTATAATTATACAACACTTATGCATCTTGATCACCTTATACTGTATAATTTGAGGTGGGGAAAATTCATATATCTGCAATTCTGTCTTTAAAATGGTTTGATTTTCATGCTGAGGAGAAACCGAACAGACTTCTGCCAAAATGACTGTCAGCTCCTGTACAGTCCCTTACTATTCTGGGCACATAGACCATCTGGGCATGGCAATTCATGAAGTGTTTCAGTTGGTTTTGTGGTGTATCTGCCACCCATTTTACTAAAAAATGTTGCTGCCAATAATAATAAAAATAACTAGGTAAAATGTTATTCTTACGGTTGTGATCTCACATAACTCTTTTTTTTTTTAACACCCAAGAAAGAAATTGCTTTTTACATAGAGTTTCACAAGCCTAGGAAATATTGTTTTACAAATTTCTTTTCTAGAAATAATTTGGTTTGGTATGTGTGTTAAAAAGTCTTTATTTCATTTGGTTTTTTAAATACCCATTTTAAGTATTATAATTGAGGTTCACTAAACAACACATTTCATCCATGTGTTTAAAGCATTTACATTTTTGGGGTGCCTGGGTGGCTCAGTCAGTTAAGCATCTGCCTTTGGCTCAGGTCACAATCCTGGGGTCCTGGGATCGAGCCCCACATCGGACTCCTCGCGGCTCAGCAGAGAGTCGGCTTCTTCCTCTCCCTCTGCCCCTCCCCTCACTTATGATCACTCTCTCTCTCTCAAATAAATAAAATGTAAAAATAAAATTGCATTCCATAAAATGTCTGTAATCCATCCCTAAATTTTCATGCTATATGCAGATATCATTTAAAATAAGGTTACCTATCTTATACATTGACATCTACATTGTGTATTTCAAGAGTGTTTTTCAGGGCATTTGAATAATAAACACAAACTCCAAAATTCACTCAATCCACTAGTGCCTTGGTCGATCCAATATCAATAAACTATTTTGTTCACATCGACATCATTTATTACTCTGTTGAAGAGATGGTCTATATTTACCTCAGATGCTAATGCAAAGTTAACACAAAGAGTGGAATAAAAAGTGCTATATGTTGAACCAAAATAAAACACTACATTCTAGGGATGTTTAGAATCGAGAAATATACAATGCATTACATTTTTATTAATAAAATTGTGCAGCTATTAGGCATTTGTACCTCACTGTATAATAATTGAATTAAGTGTTCAGAAAAACAAAATAAGACCTAAAGTCCCAATCCCATCAGTTGGAGTTAACTTTGAATATATCTTGGTTTGACAATATGTTTGAGGCAGTATTTAATGAATTGGAAAAAAAAAATACACTGACTCATTCAAATCCGTTCCCACAACGTGCTTGACCATACATATATTGTTGTGGCCCAAACACTTGTATTCTTGTGCCACAGAGAACTTTCCTACTCAAATTTAGCTCTAATAGATACCATCCTGCCTTCAATTCTTTTTTCCTTTGCCCTGTGGTAAATTTTATTAGGCAAAGTCTTTTACTGGGTCCAGTCTTACCGGCAATTGCTATTTCCATATGATGCCTTTAACTCTACCATCAGTTTGTTCCCTGAATTCCAGAACCCATTCAACTACTACCCAGTGCAGGACATATCTTGTACTTAGTGTATTCCTGATGAGAAGATGCCCTGACGGTAGAAAGTTCTGGCACGTTTGTGTCCTCGACTTGCACTGAGAGCCTCGGCCTTTAAAAAACTTGTTACCTGGTGGCACCATTTATTGAAAGATAAGTTTGTGTGTGCTCTGCTTATATATATATATATATATATGTATATATATATATATATATATACAATTTTTATCATTTCGAGCAGATTGAATGGTAAGGTCTTTATCACCTCATGAATTTTAGTAGAGCAGTAAACAGAAGCTGCGTGAAGTCCACACTTTCCTTCCTTTGGGTCAACTCCGACATGCATTGCAGACATGAGGTTAGAGGTCCCAGAGCAGAGAGCTGGGGGGGGCTGCCTCTGTGAACAGTTAGAGTCTCTAGATGGGGAAGAGCACGGCGGCGCCCTAGGCAGGTGACAGCGTTTCAGAGAAGGACAGATGGCAGGAGAGATCCATGACAGGGAGAACCTTAGTCTCGCCCCAAACTCCTCTTTACGTGGAGCATTGCACACTGCAGCAGGTGTAATGGACCCAAAGGGGTGAAATGAGTGCCCCAGCGGGATTCAATTGCAGTAGATAGCAATCAACTCTTCCCCTAACGGGAGGATACATTTCCACCTACTGCCTTGTGACTCGCAGCCCCACTGGGTAGGCAATGTTCCTGGACTGTACTTCCTTGCCCCACTGTCCCTTTGAGCAGGCGACTTGCTTTGGCCAATGGGAAGGGAGAAGACGAACGTAACCTTCAACCACACGGAAGCTCAGCAATGTTGTGGTTCCCCCCAGCCTTCTTCTTTTCCCTTGTTCCTGAGAATGGCATGTGTCAAACAGAGGCTGCTCCCTCAGCCTGGGTCCTGGGTGGGAAGACCCGTGGACAGAGCTGCCAGAGCCAGCCAGTAACCACTAACAAGTTTGTACATCACTGAAACCTCGGGGTGGATTTAACCCAGCAAAGCTAACTGACCTGTCGGCAAAAGCCACTAATCAATGACCAGATTGCTAAACTGGTTTAACAAATGATACGGAAACATAATACCTCTCAAACACAAATTTTGAATGAGATTCAGCCTTGCTCTAGTTTATTAGGTTCTGCCTGAAGGACATAATATCATTAGGATGGGGTTTATTCCCTTAGAAGACGCTAGCCCACATTATAAACCTTGTGAAATTCAGGGCCTCTTGCTGATCATCCTACTCAGGATAACCGAGGGATATTCTCCGGCACAACTTTGATTAGTTTGTATTAAGAATACGCAGTAAGAGCCTTATTGATAAACAAATTATTTAAATTAAAACCTCTTTGTAAAGAAGTAAGAATTCTATGTTTGAAAGTAAATACTCTTATTTTGGTGGATGAGTGGTCTGGCCACAGAGGTTTGGGAGGATAGAGAGAGAGAGAGAGAGAGAGAGTAGAAGTCTCTTCGAGCTGTGTCTGTGGTTGGAGATTTGGAGATACTGAGTGTGTGATGGAAGCACGGAAAGCCTCCCACACCTGTGTAGCTGGGACCGAGGGAGGCACTGCCTACCTAAGTCCAGGTTATGCACAGCAGGTTTTCAACAGAGTGGATTATGGAGGGAGCCGAAGTACAGTGGCCAGTCCTTTCATCTGCTCGCCTTCCCTTTCTCCTTGCTCCTTTTCTTCTCTTCCAACTCTCCTTGATGCTCCATTTCTGCCCTTTCCCTCAGCCGCTCATCTCAGTTCTGTTACTCATCTTCTTCACACTCCTCACCCTTCCCCTCTGTCTGTAGAAATGTCAGCAGTCCGTTCAATATTTTTCAAAAACTACTACCTAAAAGTAATTTACTATCAATCTCACAAAGATCCAGACAGAATGAATGCCAGTATTCTTGATGCTCTGTCTCTCAGGCAGTGCAAGTCATTTGTGCCTGTTGCTAGTAAAGGTGGGAGTTACGTAGCCGTAAGGAGCAGCCAGGGAAATAGTGCTAGAGTCAGCATTTGTCCTTTGCTATGGGACAATAACGGGAGAGAAAAAATCAGGCTTACTCGGTACAATTCCTGTTGAGGAAAAAAGAAGTCAGCACTAGGCACTAGCATTTTAACACAAGATGTTGGGGGAAAAATTGTCATGCTCCCTTTTTTACCAGTATTTACTTTGATAACCCTTTCAGGGAAATAATGCAATATTTTCAATCAATATATAAACCTTTCATATCTCATGGCATGCATGATTAGACTTTGGTAGAATCTTTACTGAATGTCTAGGTATTAGCGTCCCTAAAAACTCATAGGTTTTATTTTTTTAATTTTTATTTATGGCTTTCCTCCTTCACTTTTACGTGTGTTGTCTGAACAACTCAGGGTGTGAAATAGTTCAAGAGCAGTCCTTGAGCTGCTGTAGCTAGAAGGGTGTTTAAATGGTGTCAGACAGAAAATGTCCTGGAGTGTGGAATTCTGCTCAGGGGGCTTCTTCTTCAGCATAAACTCAACTTGAAGTTACTTTTCCCGTTCAAGGTAATTCATATGAAACAACCTCAGATATATAACATCTGAACATGGAACAATTACAGGCAAAGTAATAATATTATCTGCAATTATTGCTGTGAACTCCTGTTCAAAGATGAACCATATAGATACAAGGTAAGTTGAAAGAACTGACAGAAAACAGATCTTGAAAGATGAAAGAGATAACATCCTGATTCAAAAACTCACTATATTGAATTTTCTGTATATGTCACTTATCTATTCAATAAAATTTGCTTAACTTATTATATGCAATACTTAGGGTAGCAGCTTTTAGTCTGTAGTGTGGCTGGCTTCAGTCGTTCTGATTATATTCCTTTTGTGGAATCCTGGTCCGGGTTAAAGTGACCCTCTAGGTATTGTTATAGTTTTATATAGATTGAGTGTCCATCAGCTGATGATGAGCACAGATTTGTAGAGTGGGGACACTACCAGATGTCCAGCACGTCTGTCAGAGCAGAGCCCTAGCCAGGTCTATTCCTGTCTCGTTTGTGACGCGTGGGATGTGCAATCAGTTTTGTTCATTCCTCAAATATTTCCTGATTGCATACCACGTACAAGGTCCTGGGCGGGGCTGGGAAGGCTGTAAGTTGGCAAGGCGGAAAAGAACAATATTGGAAATACTGGAATGTAAGCAAACTTCTTTGGTAGGCTGCCTTATGAAATAGACTTTAGGCCACTTGCAGAATTAGGTATTTCTGATCTTAGTGGATTCATTTTTTTTTTAGTCCCAGAGAGGAAGGAAATGGACACTGAACACTGAAGCATGAAAAACCAGCCATCTTTCCTAACCCAAGTCAAGTCAATGTGTGTGCGCGTGTGTAACGAACTGCAATGCTGTGCTGAGTTCTTATCAGTAAACCATGTTTTAATAATTGGGCAACCATTGTGTCATCTGTATTCACTGTCTCACACAAAATTATCAGGCCAGAGTGATTTTTCTCTAATCTAGAGGCACATTTTAATGCCTGTATCATTTAAAGATACTTCTGGTACATCAAACTGAATGTTAATAAACATGTGAGACAAGAAAACCTAAAGTTCAATGCATGTCCCACATTCTTTCCACTTAACCATTTTTGTGGTGGCCACTGCCTTTTGTCAGACGTCAGTGATGAAGAACTGGAAAGAAATAGTTAAAACACAAATTCTTAAAAAAAAAAAGTCATGCTTTTTGGATACATTTTTATTCTTCCATCTCAAAATGTTTTCTAACATTCCTTAAGTACTGAGAAAAATTTTCTTTTTGTTACCTTCAATAGCAGGTGGCAGCTGAAGTCATTTAAATATATGCTTCGTTAAATGAAACCTTATAAATAATTTAAATACCATTATTACGTTCCACCAAGGCTTACACTCAAATTCTTTTTCCTTCTGCTTAAATTCCCAAATATTTCTCGCCTGTTACTCCATTCCCACCTCCAGTAAAGTCCCAAAGCTCCTGGGCAGGCAGGGCATTCTTATTGTTAAAATGTTATAGAGTTGGCCTAGAAAAGTGCTAGATTTGTAGCAATAGCTGCTGTTCTTTTCTGGGTGGAGTGCTAGCTAGATGGAGGAAACATAATCCTAACCTGACTGGAGGTAGGGAGAGCCAGGGCCAGTTTAAGCCGTGGAGGAGACTAGCAACTGCCATGATAATTTAAGAAATCTCAATACGGTTGCCAGAAAAAATACGACACCTAGTTAAATCTGAACCTCAGATAAACAGCAGATTCACTTGTTTTAGTATAATCTTATCCCATACAATATTTTGGGCATACTTACACAAAAAATTATTTATTGTTTATCTGAAATTCACACTTCCTGCCTTTGTGTGCTAAACCTGGCAACCCTCAATCTGAAGAAAGGCTTCTCTGCTAAAAATTCTTTTCACATTGCCTAAAATTCAATTAGTTAACATTTTAGTTCAGTTAACAAGCATTCCCTTTTAAAAGACAAATATCTCTGCTAAGTATGAATTGTTCGTACATCAGCGTAAATTAATTTAAAGAGACTGCTTGTTTCTCAATGTCTAACTCATTTCTCTGTATCAAAGCGATTCAATCCATCAGACAGAGGGCCTGGGAATTCTCTTTTGTGGGATGAGGTATCGTGTGGAGTTGGGTGGGAACTGTTAGTTTCAGTGGAAGGATACTTATGGATGAACTAATTTTAGTGGGGATTTTCTGATCAAATAATCAAATGCCAGGGAGAAAAGATAGAATGGGGGCAGAGATTAAGGTAGTAGCCTCAGAAAGAACTCACTCCTTCTAGAATTGTTCTTGAAGACAGTCCTTAACTGATGAGGGGCATCAGTAGTAGGCTTTATTTTTTTGCAAGTGGAAAATGGTTAAATGTTAAAACAGTGACAAACAGATTTTCATCAGTGGTGGAGAGATGGCGATAAAAATAAAACAGCAAGACAGATCAAGTTTACTAATTTCATTATGGCCTCACTATGTGTGTAAATCATGGTGGTTAAATTGAATAATATTGGCTTCTATTTTTAACAAAAATGTCAAATAGAAGGCTCTAAAAAGCAAATTCATAGCATAGATAATATGTCCTTCCTCCCACACTAGATAGTCAGGTTTCTTCTATTATAAAGAGTATGAACAATCCTTAAAGGCTTGGGTAGTGCGTCTTTCTACATCAGTGACTTGTCCCCTTTGTTGATTTTATCACTTTCCTCTTGACTCAGGAGGCTGTATGCGTACAAACTCAAGAATGAAAGAAAGAGAAGGCAACTCAGATCATGAAGGAAGAAACTGCTGAACGTGAATAACCATAATAACAAGGAGAAAAATGCTCTTAAACACTTGTGTGAGTCACAAACCTCTAAGAGATAAAGCAATTATATACTGCCTACAGTCTGAGAGGTGATAAAGTGCATTCCAAGCAAAAGGGAAAGGGTGAGTAAGAATCTGGCAATATTTAGCTCTCCTTGAACCATCAGGCCCTGACACCTTCCCCAGTCACCACAGTCCTGGCTTATATTGTCTTTACCACTCAGTGAGCACAAGACAGAGATCCGTGTAAAATGAAACTAATATGTTATATATTTACCTCAGCCACAAACCCCCTTTTACCTTTGGTAACACCCAGAAGAATAACACCCTTAACAGGCCCTCCAAAACCTTTGGTTAATTGAATAATTGTTAAATAAAATTCATAATTTAAAGCAAAAATCCCCAAACATATTCTAAATTCCAAAATCTAATATTTTATATTATATTATGAGTTGGCCTCTGGACAATATTGTTTGTCCCATGTAACACTCTACCCAGAAAAGAATAGTAGCGGTCACCACAAATCTAATATTTTATATATTAGATTATGTTTATTCATATTGCTATTTGTTACTCCTAACTAAATAATCTATGCTTAAAATTCCATTTTCCTAAGATTTCTGTTTTAAAATAACCTAATTTACCAAAATAATTCAAAGCTACAATTACATTCTCTTTCAGTTACAAGCATTTTATTGTACCATAATCTACATGAAACATGTCAGGACATATGAACTAACCTGCATTGTATTTTTATTTTTTTGCCCTTTCTCGAACAATGACTTTTATGGGAAGGCGAGCTAAACAGCTGACTGCCCGATGGGGAAAGTTATACAAGACACAGCTTTGCAGAAGCATACTAACGCATTATCGAGATGCTGTGGAGAAGCTGGAGATCAAATCATTTCTCTCTGGAGCTGTACTGCTTGCTGTCAGCTGAGATGAAAAAGAGATTTTCTTTTCTTTCTTCTCCTTTTTTTTTCTTCCCTTTAGAAAAATCACATAACTAATCTAACTTAATTCCTTTTTTTTAATTTAAAGATTTTATTTATTTATTTGACAAAGAGATAGAGAGCACAAGTAGGCAGAGAGACAGGCAAAGGGAGAAGCAGGCTCCCCGCTGAGCAGGGAGCCCAACTCGGGGCTCGATCCCAGGACCCTGGGATCATGCCCTGAGCCAAAGGCAGTCGCTTACCCGACTGAGCCACCCAGGCGCCCCTAATTCCTTTAAACACTGGCTACAAGGAAATGTATTTACCTCAGGAAATTGTTTAGCAATGTTTAGAAACTAGAGACATAGCACTTTTAAATATTTTTTTCTACCTAGTAACAAAGCAGAGGGTCCTTACAGAGGGACTTAGATGCTCCTGATTTGAATAAGGAAAATACTGATAAGTTTATTGAATGCCTTGTTTAGTTTGAGGCTCATTTTGAGTGTAGAAACAGAGTTATGAAAACACAGGGATTACGTGGTGGCGGTAGAGGACATTCACTGAGCTGCAGGGAAGGGACAGACTGGCCTGTTACATTGGCAGGCATGACTCAGCACTTTAAGCATTTTCACAAGCTGATAAATTTTGCTGGCTGCACAGGCAAGTCAGGACCCCTTTCACTATTGGCAGAAAAGACAACTTCAGCATTGAGGAAAAAGGCAAATCATGCAAATAATCAACAAGAACTAAATCAACTAAATCTCTTGGGTCCTACGTTCTTCTCCAACTCCCCTAGAAATATAAGCATAATCATTCTGAGGTATTGGAGAACCAAAATGTGTGCCACACTGTGTTCAGTAAATGTTTCTTTGAATGAATGAATACATGAATTAACTTGTAATCAATCAGTGGCTTCCTCCAGGCCATCTGTTCAGTGCACAGATCATAAGAAGTATGATGCCACTCTTCTCCACCTCATGCTAACATGCATGTTCTCACTAAGCTAAGAGAACCCCAACATATAGCCACAATGAAATTTTTCAGAGTCCTATTCAAATAAAACTTCCCCTTTCTATGAAATTCAAGAATGTAACATAACATTTTAATTAAGTGAAAATATGTGGAAAATTAAAATAATATGGCACATTGCTTATTGTTCTAATAGACACTGAACTTTGAGGACGCAAACCATTGCATTTACAAAAATCATCTGGGGAGCTTTGAGAAAACATATAGTCCAAGATCCCACCCTAGAATTTGTTTCAGTGGTCTGAAGTTGGGCCCAGCATCTGCATTTAACCCACTTGTCCAGTTGATTAGGATGTAGAGCTTGTACTTGATCAATGGGCAAGTGTGGAGAATCACTTGTATAGAAAGACAGACTAGGTAAGGCATCCTTTACAAATATCAAAAGCAAGCTTTTGGCACCTCACCAATTGAGTTAATTCATGCAAGTATTGATTTGTTAACTAGAGATGAATCCATGGTACAGTTAATTTAAATGTTGGAAGGGGTCACTTCTGACCTAGAGCTTTATCTTCTCAACCATGAAAGTTTCATGTTGAGATCACTGGATTTACAATAAGAATGTATTTCAGTTCAAATTTTGGTTCTAGTCCTTAGTAGAATTGTGACATTAAAATAATTTCTTGACCTCTCTTAGCTTCAATTCCATTATCTCTAAAATGTGAATAATTCTTATAATAACACACTTCAGGTGCTTACCCAGCCCTCACTCCTTTTTGGAAATTGTGTCCCAAGTGTAACCTGCGCTGAAAGATAAACCTAGACAAACATTTTTGTACCACCTGACTTTCTTAACCCTTTCCCATGGCCATAGCCTGGGAGGTTAAATGAGGACACTGATCCAGGGAAGCCACTGCATAAGCTTAATTGAGCCAAGAGGATTCTCTTTTCTGGAGAATGTTTAAATTGGACTAAGACTGACTGAGTGAGTCAGAATGTTATGGGAACCGGAACTGAGTGATCTAGAGCTGAGGCTGGGAAGCGATGTCTGGCCATGAGGGAACAGGGGATATCAGCCAATATAGCAACAAAGAGATCAACAGAAACAAGAAGTTAAGTGTGCAACCAAAGAGTAGGCTATTTTTATTTGGTTCCTGACTTCTCAATTCCAGTTCAGGCTCTTCACTGGCTTAGCTATGTTTTGGTCTATGGGATTTTCAATAAATAATCCATTTTACTTATGTTAACTTAAATATGGTTTTAATCCTTGAAAACAAATATGCCCTGGGCGCCTGGGTGGCTCAGTTGGTTAAGCAACTGCCTTCGGCTCAGGTCATGATCCTGGAGTCCCGGGATCGAGTCCCGCATCGGGCTCCCTGCTCAGCAGAGAGTCGGCTTCTCCCTCTGACCCTCTTCCCTCTCGTGCTTTCTCTCTCTCAATCTCTCTCTCTCAAAAAATAAAATCTTTAAAAAAAAAAAAGGAAACAAATATGCCCTGACATGTATACACAGTTTGCACATAAAAGTTCTTAACATTCTAGTTTAACTGCCTGCCTTACAGAGGAGGACATGCAAGTATGGTAGAGTGTCATGTTGCAGATGATGGAGTGACCAGCCTCAGTCAGAGAGTCTGTAGGAAGTTCGAGATCTGGATCTGGGTCTACTGTTTCACAGTTCAGTGTTCTTGTTTTAAAACCAGAAATTCAGGCAGCTGATATTTTATTAGAAACATTTATTGTCCTGACTGATTATGTCCCTGAGCAATGGAGCCATCCCATTTTATTCATAAAAGTGGACTAAAAGAATCCTTCCAGGCCAAAATCTTCCGCAAAAGGTCTTTAGCATAATCTCAAGCATTTGGACAAGCACCTAATTGGGATGTCAGAGCTCTATGTTTTAAAAGATGGATAAAAATTATGACCAGAAAAAAAAAAGGCAGCCATTATTATTATACCTTCAACATTAAAGAAAGACACTTGGAGAATGACTTATTTGGGGGAGAACTGTATACAGATATATCTGTCACAATGCGCTGCCTGCAAATGGAATCCCTGAGCCACTTAATGAGGTGAGTGTTTGAAAGTGTCCTTTTAAATGATCAACTCAGATCTTGTAGAACATCTACCAGAAAGAACAAGTTTTAGTGCAGCTGACACTAAGTTTGTGCCCGGAATATTAAATTGAGCCAAATTTATTTTCCACATAAAGTCACAGTTTTATACATCATTATATAATCTTTTGGCAGCAATAAGGAATAACATTCAGAATGTGGCACTTCAAAATTCAAAAGATCTTAGCATAAAAATACCTAGTGTTTTAGATGTTTCAAAGTAGGGCCAAATGCAGAAAATAAGTTGGATAGGATAAAAATACCAGAAATTTCTGTTCAGTTGGCATAGGCACACAGTTGCTAGGCATATGTAGTAGAATGATATTCAACAAAAAAGGATCACTAAATACCAATCACCCAATCAATCAATCAATCAATCAATCACCTAAGGAACTACTAAATCACATAGCTATGCTGTTAAATGCTAGAGAACATAGGGCTATAAGAGATTTGCAGGGTGCTCCCTTTTAATTATTAACTTTCCTGTGCAGACAATGAGGACTGTCCACATAATCTACCACGTCCCTTACCCGACCCCTTTCTTTAGCGGTTAGAAGCACAAGCTAAACTCAAGATCAGAAAGCACTATCACTTTTCAGCTTTTAACAACTTCTACTTTACACTCTTTTTAACTCTTTGGTCTTTATTATTCTGATTTATATTGTATTTGATTTTGTAAGTCAGATTAAATCATTTTCGGATGTAGAACAGAAAACAAACAAAACTCTCCCTTGCTACAAGTGATGCCCATTTCCAGTGATTTGTCTTTCTACAGAGATAAAAAATTCAGTCACATACTCCCCGTATGACAAGCCTGCCCACACTTGCAGGTGGCTATTGTGTCTCCCTTAGTTTTCTCTCTGCTAAACTGAAAAAATTTTACTCCAGTAGCATGGATACTATATGATCACTTGCGTTGTTCATTTGCTCCTTTCCAGTTTCTGCCCAAGTTCACTGATCTGCTTAGACACTGTAACAGAAACATGGTAATAAGAATAGCATAAAGATAATGCCTGACTTTTGCATACATTTCCCTTAGTACAAATTTCCGTGTAACGTTTTTTAGTAATAGAATATCTCTCTTTAGCCTATGTCTTTGTATAAATCAATTTAATATTTGTTTAAAAAGGACTGAAACAAGAAAATTGATCTTTTTAAGTTGATCTTTACATATAAAAATATCCTATGACCCTCCTATTCTTCCTGCTATTAATCAGAAACAACAAATATAACTGACTTCTTTCAGACACAAGAGCCTTGTTGATTCTACAGTATGTGATGAATCAGTTTCACCATCTTGTTGTTTGTATAGTTTTTTTTTTTGATTCAAAATACACTACATTATGGTTAAACTTAACACTAGAGTCTCTCTTGCCTTTTATAAACCAGTTTCTAAAAGTTTCAAGGTTATTCTAGTCCCATTCCTATATCCCTCAGAGCTCTTAATATCATTTACTCCATGTCCCTTAAATTTTTTATTTTCAATTTCAACATCCAGATCAGTGAAAAGTTATCAAACAGTAATAGTTTTTGAATTAATTTCAATAGGGTATAGATAATATATTTTTCCAGGATATCATGGAATCAGTGTTAATCATCTTGAATAACTTGAAATTACCCAAATAGCAATATGACATAGACCAATAATTGTGGGAAATAAAGTTTAGAGATATTTTAAAGCTTCTAAGAATTTGCAATGCCAAATCCAGCTTTGGATTTATGTTGAATGCATACTTTACACATGTTCATACACTCTTTTTATATTATATATATGGTAATATGTAATAAAATATAAATTCTTTCATAGAAGGCCTTTTAATAGTCTATGTTCACTGTTACCATTAAGACACTGAAAGTTCAACTTCTTGACTGTGGTAGTCCTTCATATTTCTGATATGAAAGCTGGGGATTAATGATGAAAGATACATTTTTATAAGTAGAGCATTCCACCCTTTAAGTTAGCAATATGAGTGCATGATTTGTAAGGCTTTTACCCATTAAAGTTACATGAAAGAGAACTCTTATTTTATTTTCTTCACTTGTAGTTATAAAAGCCAGTAAGTAAATTTATATGCTTGAACATTAAAACTATTTGCCAGCCAAACATCTTCTCTATTTCTACATTTTAGGATACTAACATTTTAAAAGCTTTATGATGGCATATTCCATAAAATAATAACAAAAAAGAATTATATTAATATCCAAAATGACAATGATCACATGTCGAAACACCAGTCTGGCTGGCCAATCCTTAATTTGGCGTAGTTTTTCAAAGCTAAGAAATTATTGTCTGAGATTTAAAACAATGACATAAATAAGAAATATTTAAATTTTAAAAACTACAACAAATGACGAAATAATCTTACTGTATTTATCTGAATCAATGTGCTTAAAAAAGAAATAACCTCACTTTAAAACTGAAGGCATATCTTGGGCATATCTTTGTTAGTTTAAAACCAAAGTCTGAACATTTTAATCTGATAGTTATCTCTAAGAAAAGCATATCAAACGCTTATTCATAATGCACAACATATATGCCAGCATTCAGAAGACACTGAATTAAAGAAATAATTTTGTTTGCTAAAAATATGCAGAATTATTTAGATCGTGTAATAAGTACATTATATCTCAGTGTTATTCAGATGTAATAGGTATAGAGAAAATATCATTTACCAAATAAAACTTCAGTAAATTTGATGTTGTCTATTTTATGTATAATGGAAGGCTTTTGCATCTTAAAGCATAGTTGAATCTGTTTAAGAATAAGTCATTCTTGGGTTGCCTACGTGGCTCTAAGCCTGATTTCAAATTTGGGATATACATATGAAAGACATGGCGTCTCTTCGGGAGAAGCGGATGGTATATTAGAAGAGACACAGTTGTTACACTGTGTACGTGGAACAGGAAGTTATCTATGAGACACAGAGGAAGCACAGAAGAGGCCATGATCAATTCTTTCGGGATGGGGGCGGAGTAGAAACGTTGCTAAGAGAAGCTTCCTAAGTAGGTGGTGGCTGACATGGGTTTTATAAAATGAAAGGAAATTCTCCAGAAAGACAAAGGAAAAGGGCTGAGGACATGTAGGACCTGTAAGGCTAATATGGTCTTTTGATCACTTAGGAAAAAAATTCAAAATGGAATGCTAATAGTTTAAACACATTGACACAGTGCCAAGCATTGTGCTATGTACTTGATGAACATGAACTTTAGATTTTACTATACAATTTGTATAGCAAATATGTATCTTCGTCCCTATTTTACAGATGAGAAAACAAAAGTCAGAAGAAATAAACCCTAATCAAAGTCATAGAGTATTCAGCGAGAGCTGGGATATGAATACTGATTCATCAGATTGCCCCTGTATGTTCTTCCACTATATCAGATTTGCTGGAAATATATCTCTGCTCATGGCAGGGTGCCTGGCACTCTGCTTATAAATACCTGCTGTGTGAAAGAAATGAGTGAATGATTTGATATCAAACTCAGTTTAGTCAGTTAATTTTATTGGTGGTATTTATGGATAGTAGAGAAAAGAACTGAGAAGAAAGAGCAGAGACACAAATTTGTCATAACTTTCTTATGAAAATGATGAAACTAAGCATTAATCAAAAAAGAATGTTTTCATTCTTAAGACTCAACCGCTAATCTTTGCAGAAACAATCCCCATTTTCTAGAAGAGGAAACTGGGGCAGAGAGAGTAAGAAAGAGACAATGATTACCATTGTCTAATGGTACAGCATAATCTAGGATGGGAAGAAGCGAAGGGTCCATTGGATTACCAACAGGGCTGTCCTTCATCATCTTATGAACGTATGGAAGTTCTAGACTGCTAGAAATACAAAAAACGATTGCGGTGGTTTAAAAAGTAAGTGGGCAATAAGAAATGGAGACACAGAATGAGTCTTCATTCAAGAAGCTTGATTGAACAGAAGGACAAGATGTTACTGTAACTAGATAGAGGGAGAAGGAGCATTTTGATAAGAAGGAAAAAAAATCTTAGATGCTGGAGAAAAAGAACGAAGCAGAGGATCAAGATTTGTGAGAAAATAGGTGTGGAGAAAACAGAGGAATTGGGAGGTTGATACAGAAGAAACTGTTCAAAATGCAGATCCTTACTTGAGTGAGCAGAGATAACATTTCACTCCTCTTAATTTTTCTTCATCTATAAAAGGTGGCGTTGAAGTTGATCGGACATGAGAGTTTCATAAAAGGAAGGGCTGGATAAGATCACTCCTAAGGTTCCATTTGGCACCCATATCCTTATAACATTTTCTATTTCTTCTCTTAGAATAATCCTTCTTAAAGCTAAAATAAGGTGTATTTTTTTGTATGGGATCTTCAGCTGATATTTCTCGGTCAACAACCCTTAATGGAAAAGTTTCCTCATCTTCGAAGTGAACTGGCCACTTTGTCTTGCCAGCCTGCTGTTTATAAGAAAGTGCAAGGCTGCTGGTGAGAAAGGAAACAATTAATATCTGGTCCTGAGAAAGTACTTCCTCAGGGAATAAAAATAACAGAAAATACTTCATCTGTGGGAGAGCACTTCTAAAAGGAAATGAGATAATTTCTCAGTTTATTTCTGATATGTTTCAAAGAACCTCAGTTAAGTCCTAGGGGGAATGTCTTATGTCTTATATCTTATTTTTTAGGAATTTCGCTATAGAGGAAAGAATGTGAACTTTTCTTCATTTAATATTTTGTACACATTTGCTTGGTGTACCTTGCTCCAATCCAGTGGGTATTCTTGGTAAATATTTTCACATTTAAAAGATCCCAGAGTCAATAAACTTGAAGCCTGGCTGTTACTGTTTTGGTTGTTTTAAAAATCTTTGAGGTTGGGGCGCCTGGGTGGCTCAGTCGTTAAGCGCCTGCCTTCGGCTCAGGTCATGATCCCAGAATCCTGGGATCGAGCCCCGCATCGGGCTCCCCACTTGGCGGGAAGCCTGCTTCTCCCTCTCCCACTCCCGCTGCTTGTGTTCCCTCTCTTGCTGTCCCTCTCTCTGTCAAACAAATAAATAAAATCTTTAAAAAAAAATTAAAAAAAATAAAAATCTTTGAGGTAAAATTGCCATGCTATGGTGAGCACTGTGAATTGTGTAAGACTGTTGAATCACAGACCTGTACCTCTGAAACAAATAATACATTATATGTTAAAAAAAAGAAGAAGATAGCAGGAGGGGAAGAATGAAGGGGGGGAAATCGGAGGGGGAGATGAACCATGAGAGACTATGGACTCTGAGAAACAAACTGAGGGTTCTAGAGCGGAGGGGGGTGGGGGATGTGTTAGCCTGGTGATGGGCATTAAAGAGGGCACGTACTGAATGGAGCACTGGGTGTTATATGCAAACAATGAATCATGGAACACTATATCAAAAACTAATGATGTAATGTATGGTGATTAACATAACATAATAATAAAAAAACTGCCATTTGTGAGTTAAAAAAATCAATCATAAAATGTTTAAAACTGCTTTATGTAGGGTCTCCCCCTTTTATCAAAGGATTAAAATGAGGGACTGAATTTAGTTGTTAACATGGCTAACACCAGGCCTAAATGTAAATGAAAACTCTGGCGAAAGAAGTGAAATCAAAGTTATAATTAACAAATGACTTTGTGGACTACAGACTTCATACCTATTAAAACTTTTGCATACATACTTATACTTTATTGAAACCCTTTACATTAAAATAATTATCACACCTATGACCATATGAAAATAGTTTAAATCCATCTCATTTGGCTTACTTTGGTCAAAACAATCCTATGACATCTGTTATATTGGTAACTCAATATGAAATTAAGCATTTTAATTGGAAATAGGATTAATGAGACTTTATTTGGTCAATGAATGCCTAATTTTTATTTCTGAATGGGAGTGGTAGACTGTATTTAACATTCCCTAGTGAAAAAGCCATCTTCCATGAAGCCAAGTGAGAAGATTATATGTCACACCTGTCCAACTTTTTTTTTCAGGGATAGTGACATGAAATTTAAGTTTTTACTGCTACAAACTATGGAACTTGGAAATCAATAATTTTAACTGAGCAAAAGAACTTGTAGCAACAGTATGGGATCCAATCAGGAGAGAGAAACCACATACTAAAACAGAGAAAGTTGAATATGAAGAGTTATTAAGTTATGAAAGGAGAATCACTATGAAGATTTAAGAAAGGCCTAAAGAGTGTCTTAGGGCTGAGGTAGAGCACCCAAAGGAGGATAAACACGGGAAGGTTCTGTGGTTGAAGCCCTGTTTCTACAGGACCGTGTCGTTTGCTGGGGTGCCCGAGCCAGAGTGGACCACAGTTGTAGGGCCAGGAAGAACAACCCTCCAGGGCTGGTGAATGGGCCTTCAGGAGGAATGGTGCACCACTGTGGGTCTGAGTCCAGGAGCCTGTGGTGTCTGTGTTGGGAAGGCTGTGAAGTCACCAATGGGCTGCCCAAACTGGGTATGTGGCTGGGAAGAACTTCTCCAGATGTCGACACACACACACACACACACACACACACACACACACACACACACACACACACATCTCTAGTGGACCATGCACTAGAAGCAGGTAAAATCAAAATGTAACTTTTAGAACAAGAAATAGAAGGCCCCTCCTCTTGCAATGCCCCTTCAGTGTCCTCTACTGACAGTTTAACATCAGTGACAAAACTTACTGTAAAGGACAAATGCTTAAAGAGCCCAACATACTATGGCTGGCTAGGTACCAAAGGGTGAACCTGAAGCTGAGGGTCAATAAATTGGTAACTGCATGTCTTGTACAATGAATATTATTATTCATAATTATTTTTGTCACAGGCTATACTTCTTATTAGCCACCTATGTTTCATTTATTTTTACCAATCAGATACTTAGTGCCTACTCTTTGTTGATCACCTTAACTACTTTTATAGGCCAATGTGGAGGCATTTTTGCTGTTATATAGACTGTTAACTTCTTCATTCACTGGCAGTTCTCCAAAACGAATAGCAAGTCATCTTTGAATTCCCATTAGCATTTACCTGCAACTCTTGCATTACTTGCTGACTTCTACTTATCTCTACTCGTGAATATGTCTCCTTTTCTGTTTTAGAGTAGCATCCATCTTTCAATTCATCAATATACCATACAAAGTTCTTTCCTCCTGAATGGCACACAATAAGTAGCTGCTGAATTAGTCAATAAAATAACTGGAATAACAATACCATCTCTCAAGGGTGAGAGGTGCAAAAGCATAATAGTTCAAAATTCAATAGCTATAATAACAAACAATGGCTAAAATACAGAACATTTTATAGTAAAGGACATAAATATATTTCTTTACCTGATTTTCTTTTTTCCTAAAGTCAAGAATTATTACTCCTCACAGAATGTCTATTAACTATCTTTGGTGTTACATTGAGCATTATGACAAAGAAAAATCTTTGTTCTAAATTTAATATGGAATTTTGAATCCCATTATGACCCATCAAGGCACAGTACTCAATTTATATGAGACTAGTACATGTAAATATGAACATTGATTTTAAGATCTGTAGTATTGAAGCTTAAAGATGGTATAAAATATGTTCAGAGTTTCAAAGAAGTAATGAATTCCATTTTCTAAAGACAATATTTATATACCCAGCTCATATTTTTTATTTAGACTCTAAATACTTAAGAGTAAGTATCTTGGCAGTCTTACACATAGTCTTTAACACTAGTCTTATACAAAGTAGGTCCTCAATATGTATTTGTTAAGTGAATGAATAGTAAATGAAAAAAATGAGTGATGGAAAAATTATTTCTTGCTCTGACCAACATCCTGAACGTTCTACTCCAGGGTCCATTAACTATGAATATTATTATAAAGCTAAATCAATGTTATTGGTCAATATTTCCTCTCACTTGTCCATCAGACTGTGCAATCAGCATATATGCTAATCATAAATATAATATGGAACAATAGACTGTAGGAATAATGAAATAAATGTAAGGCTCAATGATGGAATATATGGAGCCATTAAAATTATAGTTTGGGATTATTTCTGATGGCATAAAAAATGTTTAAGATATAACATCTGATACTAAATTAAAACACTGCAGGAATCCTATAATGCAAAGAAGAATAAAAATTATTTAGAGGAAAATATTAAAATATTAAAGACAATACCCTATTGTTATTGTGAGAAAAAATCATGTAAAAGATATTAAGATTGTGAATATTATTTTCTTCATTATACTTTTCTAAATAGTCTAAGTTTTCTGTAATGACTATAAATTTTACAACTATAAAAAATAATACTTGGATAATTTTTTTAAAAGTTAGACTCAAGTAAGAAGACAACATATGCTTCAAAATGAGAAAAAAGAAAGTAATCAAAGAAGTAGGCAGTGCTGATAGTCACAGCCGACACTAGATTGGCCAGTGTCGCAAAGAACATACAGGACCGCAGAGGGAGGCTGAGAAACATGCACACTCAAGTACCTCTGCTGCTGCGACAGAAGCTGACACCAGCAACACAGCCACCTCACAGCAGGGAAGGGAGTCCTTCTCGCGAGAAGCGGCGGTGGCTTTTCAGGCAGAGAAGGAAGCAGCGGCAAAGACTCGGAGACAGAAACAGCTTCCGATATTCACAGAAATGCAGTTAGTTCAGCAAGACTAATGGTAGGGTGGATAGGCCATGGGGAAGAGAGAAACCTAGACAGCTCACAGAGGCCATCCTAAAGAAATTTGGTTTTTACCCGAGGATGTCACTTAGAGTTTCAAAAAAGTGGTGATTTGATGCGTTTGTTAGAAAGGTCACTGCTGACTGTGGAGGGCTGACTCCAAGTAGGGAAGATGAAGACCAACAGAACATTCTTGTGTTGGTTTAGTTGAAGGATGATGAAAGTCCAAACAAGAGTGTTAGAACATTGGGACGCCTGGGTGGCTCAGTCGGGTGAGGGACGGACTCCTGATTTTGGCTCAAATCATGATCTCAGGCTCCTGAGATCCAGTCCCACGTTAGGCTCCACGCTCAGCGAAAGTCTGCTTGAGATTGTCTCTCTCCCTCTCCCCCTCACTAGCGCATGCTCTCTCTCCCTAAAATAATAATAACAATAACAATAATAAAGTGTTAGAACATTTATTTTTTCTGATCTCTGATTTACTTTGCAAAACTTTTTGTTCACTTTTACTAGAACTTACTGAACTAAACTGATGATGTGTACAGCTCATATTACAGTTATGGAAAACCTACTGGTATAATGTGACAAATATTTTCTCTATCAGCATAACTTCCAGGGACTGAGTTAACCTGCATTATAATAATCTCATTATTGTTATAATAATCAATTATATTGTTTATAATCAATGAATCAATGAATATAATCAATATAATTGATTATAATGTAAATGTACCATTGAAATGTACACAAATGTACCATTGAATCTCATGAATTATCAAATTCATCCTTGTCATATAAAGTTTTGGTCTCAAGACCCCTTTATATTGTTAATATTATTGAGGACCCCAAAAAGCTTTTTTTTAGGTGGGTTAAATTTATTGATATTTATGATAATAGAAATTACAGTAGAGAAATCATGAAAATATTTACAAATAACAATAACAAACCAATCACATGCTCAAAAATAATATTTTAAGTGAAAAATAATCATAGTTCTAAAAGAAAAAATCTGAGGGGTGTTATTTTATAAATTTGTAAATTTCTTTAATGTCTGGCTTAATGTCCAGATTCTTAAGTCAGCTTCTGCATTCAATCCATTATAATTTACATTTGGATGAAGAAAATCTAGCCTCACATAGATTTGCAGTTTGAAATTTTTAATAGCCTTTTTTTTTTTAAAGATTTTATTTATTTGACAGAGAGAGAGATAGCGAGAGCAGGAACACAAGCGGGGGAGTGGGAGAGGGAGAAGCAGGCTCGCCGCGGAGCAGGGAGCCCGATGAGGGGTTCGATCCCAGGACCCTGGGATCATTACCTGAGCCGAAGGCAGATGCTTAACGACTGAGCCACCCAGGCACCCCAACAGCCTTTTCACATAAATATGAACAGTCTTCTTCGATAGTCTACAGAAACTAGACAACAGGAATCTGAAACCATTATCAATGAACTTGTACTTTGCTACACTAAAATCTATTGGTCTATCTTACACTTTGAATAGATCCATTATCCCTGTGTGATTTTGTATCAGTATCCATTGTTCATTTGTAAATGTATCCACTGACTGACTTATGCAGGTCTTTGAAATGTTGAAACATTTCATTATCCATCTGTTAACATCACTACTAATCGCATCAGAAAATCCTTTAAGTTTTGAGAAGCTGCTGGAGTTAAGATAGAAGTTTTCAAAAATTCTAATTTTCTCTTGAAAGCTCCAGTGCTGCCATTGGTAACAAATATTCTCCGTTGTTTTTCCTGAAATGACAGGCTCACTTCATTTTCAAAAAATCATCTGCCAAATAGCCAAGTGTGAATGACCACAATTTGTCTGTCAGTCATTCTTTCAAGCAAAAACGATCTTTCATGGAAAAGCAGCCAGTTCCGTTTGTAACTCTAACAACGGCAGAGTGCGTTCCTTGGAGTCAACCACCCTCAGGCTTTGGAATGTGGTGCATACTCTCTATGTGTATTTCCCCTTTCAGCACACAGAATATTATAACTGGCTTTTAATTTAGTGAATTTATTTATTTACCTGTTTTTACAGGGAGCTAATGGCAATGAAGAATACAATGACGACTAGCACAGTTTGGTGCCGCTGTATTGGTAAGTTTAAGGCTAAGGAGTTTTCATTGTTCTTGTATCCCGTAAGGGCAAATGTCAATATAGTGAACAAAGGAAAAATTCTTTTGTGTGATCATGAAAGTAGTTTCGACCTGATCGATTCCCTAAAAGCTTTCAAGGGAACTCAGAGGGGTCTGTGGACCACATTTTGGAGAATAACTGCTGAAATCATAATTGTTCCATTTTTTTGTATTATATTCTGTATGCATCAAAAGACTATGAACATATTGAGAATATGATTGTGGGAATATTTTTAGTAACCACAGAGTGTAAGGAGTGTTAGAAACGAAATGCAAAAACGGGCCCCTGGGTCGCCTAGTTGGTTAAGCATCCGACTCTTGATCTCAGCAAAATGCCTAAAAATGACAAGGAAAAAAAAAGAGCGAAGGAGAGTAAAGGAGAATAAGATAAGGTTTGGCCCCAGAGGAGAGCGAGCTGGGATTCCATTCTTTGTGATTCCGTAGGGAGGTTTATGGAGCCCACCCTTGTGTTTTCTTTTTTCTTTGCTTACTGATGTCTATTTAAGTTCTTAATTATGTCCTAACTTCCTTTTTTGGAATGTCTTCAAAAAGTCAGTCTTGTCTTCATTCACACAGGTTGACCTATAAACCTCTAAACGCCTTAAATATTGGTGTGCAATCTTCCAGACTCCTCAAATCGCTGGAAACCTGAAATGCCAAGGCCTACTGAAATGATGGCATTCTAGACCTGAAACCAGTCTGTTGCCTCTTTGGTTTTGAACCAACACGGACATGCATAGCCCAAAATACCACTGGCCTTTTTAAATGGCGTATCACATTCCAGGGTAATAGGAAAACTGCTGCCTGGTAGCATTTGTCAAGTCTCAAAGTAACTCTTTCCAGGATTTTCAAATCCACTGAATTTCTTAGACTGAAATATTTCATGTGACAGAATTCTCTTAGCTTTTTCTCCCCTATGAATATATGATTGGAAATCCTGAACACTGGTTTCTTTTCTGTATTCAGTATTTCTCTTTGATTTTAAAATTATTAGTATTTGCTTAGAAATAATCTAGATATTGTCATCTAAGGCTTGCCATTAACCATCTATTCCTCTTCACACAGATTTGCCTCACTCTACTCTCCACACGAAAAATTCCACATCTCCAAATGCAGCGTATACTAATGATGACCCTCCTGGCTTCCACCCTGTCCTCTGGCTCAATAGTACATATTGTTAATATATTCTTATTATTCTATTTGATAATCTTATAAACTGATTTTGCCAATTTGATGAGTTTTATTGGAAGTAGTTTAAAAATTTATGTACAGGACGCTTGGGTGGCTCAGTGGGTTAAGCGTCTGCCTTCAGCTCAGGTCATGATCCCGGGGTCTGGGATAGAGCCCCACGTCAGGCCCCCTGCTCAGCGGGGAGTCTGCTTCTCCCTCTCCCTCTGGCCCTCCTACCCGTTCATTCATAATACTCTCTCTCTCTCTCTCAAATAAATCAATACAATCTTTAAAAAAAATTATGTACAAACTGCAAAAATATTTACAGGGGTTTTTTTGTCTGTTTTTGATGTTCTCAGTCTGAGGTCAGTTTCTACTAAAACAATCCATTGCACATAATAGGTGTGTCACAAATATAAGATGACTTTCCTAAAATGTTGCTGGATTCTAAAGGGAGAAGTTAGATTACCAAATTACACAATTTTTAGAACAACACTCCTTTGACATTTAAGGCTAACTTTATATTAGACCCCTTCCCAAAGCTCATCTGTTGTTACAAAATTTGCAGAATACTAATTTTATCATAGAGAGTTTGTTGGCTGATAAAATATTCAAACATTCAACTGTTAATTTAATAACTTTATATTGAGTTTACTATTTTGATACAGATCCAATAAGGATCTTTATGCAAAATAGATTTACCCAAGTGCATTTGAAAAATAATGTATGCTAACATTTTTTAAAATTTTATTATATTTAAGTAATCTCTATACCCAACCTGGGGCTCAAACTCACAATCCCAAGATCAAGAGTCTCACGCTCTACCAACTGAGCCAGCCAGGCTCCCCTGTATGGTAACTTTTATTCTGGGTTTTAAAGCAACACTTGCTTATTTTGGAGAACTTGTACAAAAAATACTTTGGCATATAAAATAAATTATAATAGTGACAATTTTGCTTGTATAGAGTAGGGGTCATTTTATCATCTTTATTCTTCTATACTTTTCCTTCTTACTTTATGTAATAAGCATGTATTACTTTTGTTATAAGAAAAATAAGATGTAATATTCTATTTTTTTAAAAAGAAAACTTGTAAAGAAGAAAATAAAAATCACCATCTCAAACTGGAAATAACTATTTCTTTCTGGTTTTTCTTTTTTTTAATTTTTTTTTAAGACTTTATTTATTTGACAGAGAGAGACACAGCAAGAGAGGGAACACAAGCAGGGGCAGTGGGAGAGGGAGAAGCAGGCTCGCTGCGGATCAGGGAGCCCGATGAGGGGCTCGATCCCAGGACCCTGGGATCATGACCTGAGCCGAAGGCAGACGCCTAATGACTGAGCCACCCAGGCGCCCCCTGGTTTTTCTTGTCCTAAGTAAAAACACTGTTGCTTCTTGTTTTTCATTACTGAGATCATACTAGATACATGTATGGTATTTTTTATGTACCCATTATACCTTGGGTGCAGAGAAGTAAACATTCCTGAAACATTGCGTTTAATGGCGCTATAAAAAATCTCAGTATTTGTAAGGACCGTGGTTAATTTAACCATTTTTCTAACTTTGTATATGTAGACTGTTTTCAATTTTGTTTGGGTGGAATTACTCTTCCTAAACAGGGAATAGTTTGGTAGGGCTGTCACTGGAAGGGCGCAGTTCACCCTTAACTAAGGGGATCAGATTTATAATCTAAACTTGACCAACCAGAGGCTCACTTCCTGGAATTTTAATTTCTAATCCACGTGGCAAGAAAGAAAGAAAGAAAGGAAGGAAGGAAGAGAGAAAAGAAAAAAAAAAAAAAAGCCTAAGGTAGTCAAATAAATTCATCCTAGGAGTTAACAGCACCTTGCAGAAACCACCAGAAAAGTCCACCAGAACCACCAGAAAGTCCCAAGTAAGGGCTAACCGACCATCATGGCCTTCCTTACTCTTGTCATTTCCAGTATAGATTTCAACTACTCCTCAATTCCTTTCTAAGGTATTAGAAACTTTTAGTATGTACTAAAGTACATACTTTAGTATGTAGTAAGTAGTAAAGTTAGTATGTTCTAACTTTCTAAGGTATTACTTTTATATTTAAATTAATCTCAGTCTCAGTTGCTTATTTGAACCACTTTGAAATGAATTATTTATAAATTCTTCATGGATTCCTAATTTTTATATCTTTTTATGTCACTTTTCTCATTGAAACAAGTAAGAGCCTGAGCTAAGTAAACTTCTCATAGATTATGAGTACAAACATGACATTACAGGCACACAAGTGTGATCAATGCCACCACTCTTTTGCTTCTGCCCACTTTGCTATTCATCACCCCCCTTGAAACAGAAACCTAATTAACTGCCTTTATCGGACTATTAACACATATACAGACAACTCCTCATTATCCAGTGGGAGAAACTTATGAATAATGAAAACTCACCATTAGTATAACAACAATAATTTTATCAACAACAAAAAGTGACTGATCAGTTTCTATCTTCTTTGCTCATTATTTTAGTAGTCATGAGTGTACCTAAGACAACTGCTATGGGCTGAATTGTGTCCCCCTCAAAAATTCATTGTCAAAGTCCTAACCCCTCGAACCTCAGAATGTGACTGTATTTGGAGACAGGGCCTTTAATGAGGTGACTAAGTTAAGATGAGGTTGTGAGGGTGGTCTCTATTACAATATGACTGGTGTCCTTATAAGAAGAGGAAATTTGGACACAAAAAGAGATGCTAGAAAAGCATACACACAAAGAAAAAACCATGTGGGGACACGGAGAAGGCTGCCATTGGCAAGTCAGTAAGAGAGGACTCAGAAAAAAACCAAACCTGAGAAGCAGCTTGATCTTGCATTCCCAGCCTCCAAAATTTGTTTCTCATAGAAACAAATTTCTGTAGTTCAGTCTGTGGTATCTTGTTATGGCAGCCCTAGCAAACCAATACAACAAGCAACCCTCCTTGAATGGTACTCCTCTATTTCAAGTTCAACGGTTTCCCCCAGTGGTTTCATAAATATGAAACAAAAACAGACGAGAAACATATAAAGAACATGGATAATGTTTGCATAAGTTGGGGCTACTAGTAATCTTTCTGCAAAAACATTAGCTCGTTACTCATTATCTTGTTAAATTTCCAGTGGAGTCACAAATGAATATGCTTTCAGTTATGAGAAAAATTTGACATGAAGTTAGGTTATAAAAGTGTTTAACCATTTCAGGTATGTGGGCCAATTTTCTTATACTTAAAGTTATATGGATTCTCAAAAAAGGAGAATCTCACTGCTCTTTTCTTAAAGAAAAAAGGCAGCCATAGCACCAGGATGTATAATAATTGGTGCTAAGAACATAGATGCCTGCCACATACAGCATGACCAACAAGAGTAACATGATGATTCATTGGGGAAACAATAGTCTTTCCAACAATCTGAAGCCAAACCCTTGGGTCCCGGACCTGTTTTGAAAGCATAAACCAAACTACAGTTGTATTAGTTGCAGTATTAACTTAGCCCTGCGTTCTGTTTTGTTTCCTACTTAATTATGTTTTGTGCACCTCTTAACCTCATGTATGATCACTCATTAACCTTGCCTTTTTACCCCTATTCCCTGTGTACCCGTTGGTTGTGGAAACCTAATGGGTACCGGAGGGTAGTGTTTGTCTGGAAATTATCTGATGTACCTGATCAGACCAGGTCCCAAATGGCACCTCATTGTCTGGAAGAATGCTTACCTCCAGACTGTTTCAAGCCCTCCCCTGCCTCAAGGTTTCAAGAGATGCCTCACCTCCCTCACATGTATTCATCTTCTTCCCCAAACATATAGAAGCTGTCCCTAGGCTCAACAGGGCAAGGCAATTTTGGGAATGATCTGCCTTCTCATCGATTTCCCCTTCTGATAATAAAGCTTTCTTTGCTTCAAAACCCATGTCTTAGACATTGGCCTACTGTGTATCAGGTGCATGGACAAGCTCAAGTTCTGTAAGGAACTTGTGCTAGGACAAGGGATATCAACATGCACAAGAATGAAGTTGGATCCCTGCCTCACATTATTTACAAAGATTGACTCAAAATGAATCACAGACATAAATGTAAAAGCTAAAACTATAAATAGAATAGAAAAAAAAAGGAATAAATTGTCATGACCTCGGCTTAGGTGATGGTTTCATATATACGACATCAAAAGCACAAATGACAAAAGAAAAAATTAAAGCCAAAAACTATAGATGCTTTCATCACAGTTCAAGTTAAGGTTGTGGGCAGAACACCAAAGGAGGAAGAGGCCCTAAGAGAAGGAGAGGATTTTTGCCACTTACAGAGTTAAAAGCAAGGTTCCTTCTAAGAAGGGAATTTCCCACCTGCTAGAGAGAAATTACAATGTTTGCAGGTAACTGAGAGGGAGTGGGAGCAAACAGCTAGGAGATATAAAAAGATAAACCATTAGAATGTGAATTCCGAAGGAATAAAAACATAAGAAAACATTTAATATAGATAAAAATGAAAGCTGTTTATATTTTCCCGTATTATTTTGAGATCCCGTTAATTCATTTGCAAAAAAAGATTTGTTCAAACACTTCTGAGCGTCTACTGTGTCCTAAGGAACCTGGAGGATGACAGACGGGTTTCCATCCTTACCATCAGCCCACACCTCCCAAATTTAGCCATTTCAGGGGAAAGTGCTGAAGTGTAAAGCAAGATGGACTGGTTGCTTGGGGCATTGTTGCTTTTTGGGGTTTTTGTTTGTTTGTTTGTTTTTTAATTTTAACTGATTATTTGCAGACATCTAGCCAAAAATCACAATCAGATTTTTTTCATCAAGTAGCGCCGTTTAAACATTTTTTGAGCCAATTTCACTGCATTCTAGGAAACGGAATTTTTCACAGAACTTTATAAATTGTTAAAATTTTTTGGTGTGTAAAAATGAGTGGTTTAGGTTTATATTGTTGGTTTTTTGTTTTTTATTTTTTACCAGTAATTTGTTACCATTAAATATGCGACTTAAATTTACTTGACATTGTTCCTTGGTTTGTTTTTATAAATGCCAGGGACAATGACAGCCCTAAGCACACTGCCAGGGCCCCCCAGATCTGGCTGGTCACCTGTGTGGCTCCAGGTCCTTCCATTTCTTCTCCTCTCAGGATTGCTAACAAGGCGGGTACCACCCCTTACACCTGTGAGACACTGTGCCCTTGGGGACCTTTGTGTTCTCTCTCTTCCCTCTGGCCTGAATGCTCTTCTCTCGCCTCATTCAGGTAAAAATCGCTTTCTGCACCTCTTTTGCTATCTCTCTGCATGCCCCCCTCATCCTCAGCATTGCCTTACCCTACTTTATTTTTCCTCAAAGAACATATATTCTCTGCTATTTCCTTACACACTGATAAGTCTACCAACTCCATCACTAGACTGAAAGCACCATGTGGGCAGGGATTTTGTCTAATTCACCATAGTCCTGTACCTAGTATAGGAACTGTCCTATACTATAGGAGGACACATTTTTTTTTCCCCAATGAATGAGTATAGTATATTTAGGAAATCATTCTAAATCAAAGTATATGAAATTTCAGATGAATTAACATGGGGAACAAAGGCAAAAGAATCTTTACAATTTACAGCCCATTGACAGGTCCTTGGGACAGGCAGAGTGATTTTCCTCTAGGAACTCAACTGCCTATGTCAAGTCTTCCCTAAGGGCAAAAGGCAATCTTAGTTTAACATCAACCCACCTCCAGGATCCTCGGAGGCTCCTTTAACATATAAGAATTCCTTTGGAAACTCTATCTCGACCCCCCAAGATATATGTTAGCAATCATCCTCCAAGCATTTGGACCACTGATACACATCTGAAGGGTGTCATGACTGAGGCTTTACTAGACAGCAGTAAATGACCTTTTCCCAACAACAGCTAGCCCCTCACGGTCCTGGAAACCTTGCTTCCAAATTCCTTAGAGACTTACGCTATCCCTAACCCCCTCCCAACTTGAAGTGTATAATCAGCCACTCCTCATGACCCCAGTACAGCTCCTTCTGCCCACGGGTCCTGTCTGCGTGCTTTAATAAAACCACCTTTTTGCACCAAAGTCACCTCAAGAATTCTTTCTTGCCCGTTGGCTCTAAACCCCAGCGTTTCCACATCAGAACTGCAGCCGCCATATACAGGCTGCACTACCTGAGTCCTGGTTATCTGGGCTAGATCCTAGCTCTACCATCACAGGAGTGATCGGGCACGGTTGAAAGCACGGACTCTGCAGCCAGCCTGTCTGGGTTTGTCTGGGCTCTGCACTTGTTCTCTCACCAAGGGAAAGTTAACCTCATTAGGCCTTGGTTTCCTTATCCATAAAGTGTTGATTAATAATAGCGCCTACCTCATAGATTAAGTGGCAAAATATCTGTAAAGGTCTGCTCAGAACAGTGGCTGGGATGGAGTAAATGCTATGCATCTTTGCTAAATAAAAGAGTTAATAAATGGGAATCTAGGAACAGGGACAAGAGAAAAAGTTGGAAAAGCAAGTTTGGGGAAATTTGGTTTGATTTTTTTTTTTCTGACCACAGTTGCTTGGAGAACAAATCCCTTCCCCACCCCTACGTTTCACTGGTATAATCTAAACAGAGATGTGAAACATGCTGAATTGACTAATCAGAATTTCAAAGGGTAGTGATTACCTCACAAATCACAGCCCCATTGACCCAAAGATGAAAACTGCAAAAGCATCAATAGCTCATTCTCAGTCCCTCTTCACCCTCCCCTGTAATCTCCTTCTCCTCCCCTCCCCCTTCCAAGGTAGCTGTTTACCTGGCAGGAAGTGATGGGTTTGGCCTATAATACCCTGTACCGGCAGGCCCCCAGGCTAAATTTTGAAGGGGTGCTTTCAAATGTCAGAGTCATACCAGTATAATCCCAGGAGGACTGCCAGGTCTGTGAAGTCCTAGGGGTAACTCCAAACAAGCCCCAGATTTCCCCCTTCCTTTTCTGCAACGCCCAGAGAAGGTGCTCTTGTGTTTTCTCTGAGTCTCTGGGTTCCCTGACAGTGCTCTCTATGCAAGGAATTAGAATATTTCTTACTGGACTCCTCTAGGAGATTCTGGAGTTTTCATTCCCTATGTTGGTGGCAATAAGGTTTACTTATGGGTCTCTGGTCTTTCCCTTTGTCCCTGGCATTTCTAGTTGCTAATGGAGAATCCTGGCTGAGGTCCCCAGTGCCTTCTTGGATACTGTATAATTAATTAGGGCTCCAGTTGTGCCTTCCCTTTCCCTCCCATGGACGGAGAAACCCTTTCCACCATGCCTTAAAGGAAAATTGCTCTAATAAATGAGTCTCCCAGGTACCAAATTTCCCAGCAAGAAGGGGCCATGTAAACAGAGACTATTAGTACTGGCGGCAAATCCAATGTATTAATTACTTTTATTAGTAGGAGCATTCCGGATATGTTGGCTACCTAAAAAAAAAAAAAAAAAAAAAATTGAAAAAACAGACCAACAACGTGAAGAGGGAAGAAAAAAAAAAGCCATACAAAGAAGTTGCAGTGAGTTTTATGAAAACTCACTGCAACAAAGGAGTTGCAGTGAGTTTTATGAAAACGAATTGCATTGCTGGGTTCGTGTGATATAACCAGCCAGTGTTCTCTGTCCTAGTGGTTTATAATGTTACCTCACCCTCTCCACGAAATTGTTTTCCCGTAAATCTCTGTGGCCATCCATTCCTGTCTACACATTATGTTCCTAAAATAGACACCATCTAAAAATCTCTTCAAGGAGCTTTGTGGAGGAAGGCCTAAATGGCAACAGTGCTCCTAGAAGAGGGGTGCAGTGGTTTCCTAGCAATTACAAGGGCAACAGCCACAAAGGAGAGCTTTAAAGGAGTTTTTCACCATAGTTACTCTTCTTCCAAAATGCCCAGCTGAGGGGAAAGAGAAGTGTCAGGCGTCCAGCGAACGTGCCCAAGCCCCGAGCTGCATCACCCTGGAGTGCCGGGTCTCGCAGCAAATAGGAAAGGTAAGCTACCCACTGCTCCGGACAGGAGAAACTCAAGCCGGAATCACCAGCCTCAGCATGGAATTTTCCTATTTCTGTTTGGCATCATCCTCTTGGGATGCTTTAAAGGGCTTTATGGAGACCTCTGTCCTGTTACTACACTAGCGCATCAGAAACACCATGTGAACCTGTAAATCCATAGGAAAAGAAAGCACACACATTTTATAAGTGTGAGAGCAACAGTGCCAGCAGTTCGCAAGTTTGCTATTGCATCTCAGAAAATATTTAGTCACACGCACAGACAAAGCATTCCCCTGCTTTGGCTTGACTCGGTTCTCAAGACACGTGAAAAAGCACCTACCACCACTCTATTTGGACCAATTTGTTAAAGAGGAGTGACGCTTCTCAGCGAGTAACTGAAGAGAACAAAAAGCAATATGAGAAGTAAACGTGGGGGGTGGTCTTGAAACACATACCTCAAACAGGTAGGAGAGCGGGAATCCATGATAACAAAGATGTTTGAAAAGCCTCCCGTCCACCCGGAAACCTTTCTTGAGCACTTTGGAAAAGCCAGCTGGTTCACCCTGGGAACCGAACAGCATCTGCAATATCACTGCTGATCATGACCTCTGTCTAATTAAAAGTAACTCGATGTTTCCTGCTTGGCATTCCACAGAAGAAGGGACTCTCTCCCACTTCCCTCAAGCTCCTTTTGTGGCGTGGTTCGATCGGAGTTAGGGGGAATGCATCATTGTTCCCTTCTTGTCCAAGGTAGGAGGCATTTCTCCTCCAAAGCCCAGCCTCTGCCCGAGGAGGCTGAACACCCCTGCAGTGCTGAGCTCCAGCATAGCCCTGCTACCTCCTTCCTTCCTGTGGGGTTAACACTGAGATCTAATTTTTGCTCCATCCTTAGGAACAATATGACCTCTATTCACAGCTAGCTAGTCCAGTTCTAAAGCACGGGTGAAGGAGGGGGCTTCAAAAGGAGACCTTGAATAGGATGAAGGCAAGCAAAGGCAAGAAGAACTGGCCAGGTTCCAAGCTATTTCAGGCCAAAGAATCCCATCTTGTACCAAGATGCTGACTGCAAAACAAACCTGATTTCAGTTCGTGGAAGGTGGAGAGAGGAGGGGGAGGGGAAGGGGAGGAGAAGGGGAGGAGAAGAGAGGGAGGAGGGGGACCATGGGTCCGAATTCACATACAAAAATGGACTTCCTGCTCAGCTCCAACTGTATATCCACGGGCTTTTTTTCCGCAGGAATAACGGGGGAATGAATATGACTAAGATCACAACGAAACAACCAGACGGCTTACCTGATAAAAAGGAAAATTACCCATCTGCAATGAGGAACAGCATCTCCCAAAGACAAGATGGTAACAACGTGCCTTCAGTTGCAATTGTTCAGATTCCTTTTGCAAAAGGTGACCAAGTATTTACAAGGGCTGCAGTCTCACTGAGGCAGCACACACATACACGAACACACACACGCACACACACACACACACATGCACCACAGACCTCTGCAGTATCCTCTCGGCTTCATCCTCGCCTCACTCTATGGTACCTAATACAAATCAGCAAATAGCTTGTTTAAAAAAAAAAAAAAAGTGGAGGTAGCACCTTATATTACATCGCCATCTAGTGGCCAAACACTGAATATTTTCTCACCAGCCTGATTTATGTGTTCTTTCTCAACCTCTTCTCCGTTTCCTTCTTTCCCTTTTTCCCTATGGCTCTCTCACTCTTGCTTCCTCTTGTTTCTCCTTCATTTCCAATTGCTTTATCATATCAAACCCCTAAAGACTCAAAGATGAGAAAGTTTAAAAGTAAATATAGCTATCTTCAAGCATAGCAAATATCTTGTGTTGCTTTTGCATTTTTCTTTAAGTGTCACTTTATTCTATGAATCTTTGTTATCTTTACAAATTATATAATTTGTGAAAAAAGCATTGTCTTCTTCTTCCACCAGGAGAGAATTGGGTGGCCCTTTATTGCTTGTCTATGGCTTTCCTTTGAAGGTCTACTTGAAATTTTTCTCATTTTTAAGGTTGTGTTCAGTAGGAGGTTCTGCATTATAGTGAACAGCTCAGTGTGAGAAGATGCAAGTTTTACTTCATTTTCAACACCTGTGAGCATGTGCCTTTAAGCAAGTCATGAGCTCTTCCATGAAAACTTACATTTTGTCATCCTTATCTATATTTAGATGTTAAACAAGATTATCTTCCACTCTACATGTCTAGTTTTATTATACTTTACCACAATATGTTTCCTCATCTTGCAGATTTGACCATGTTTTGGTAAGCAAATAGATATTTTTGAATCAAATGAAGTAACACCTATTGATAGAATTATAAAACCCCTGTCTATCAGGTGTTCCCAAGACAATGGAGTATCCACACGAAACTATTTGTAACTCTAGGAACTGAGAATAGAACTTCTGTTGTGTACTGTACTTTAAAACGGAAACAGTCTTTAACATCCAGTCATGCGTAAACTCACAATGAACTATGTGTAGATTAGTAATTTGCAGTAAATATTTCATGCTGGTTGCTTTCTACCAAACACAGTTACTGTTGACAACTGTCATTGGGTGTGACTTTACCATTTATTAAATGACATCACCTTCAATACTTCATCTATCAATTCCTTACCACAGAACAGTACAATGTTATTACTAATATTATTATAACTATTCCTTATGCAGCTGAAAATTCTGAGGCTTTCTGAACCTTATCAATAAGGCTCCAAGCCACACAGCTTGCAAAGCAGTAAAACCAAGCCTGTTGGTTTCGAAATCTATTGATCTTTGCAACATTCTCAAAAGTCCACCTTTTCCCCCTGTTCTAGAATCACAAGGATATATTGTTTCTCTGTTCACAAAACATTTACTGAACCTTTTTTTAATAAATTACTCGTGGGCCCATCTTCTCAACTATAAAAGAATGAAATTGAGTAATCATTTCCTGTTCATCTCAGCAATTCTGTATTTCCACCAAAGCCAATCCAGGTAGCATGAACACATTAATGGAAGTTATTCAGTGTCTGAGAAATGGTGTTTTTCAGTCTCTGGTAGAGTCAGGGCAATGTTGAAAGGAGCCGGAAGGACCAGTGACCAATATGTAGTAAGTAATTACTAAGCTGTTGGAGCTGAAGAAGAAGTGGGAAGTATGTGAACTAACAGGCAGTATTTTTTTTTTTTTAATGTTAGGCTAACATATTTCATAGGAACAGTACCTATAGTTTAAACATATAGGCATAAAAATAAGAACACCATTGGCCACATGCTTTCATGCCTTCTAATTGCTTATTATAAAGGTCAAGTTTTTGAGGGGCTGCTCACAACAATCCTCTCAACAGCTCCCCCTCTCTGGTCTGCAGCGGTGGACCTGAGAGGGGAAGGGTGTCTGTCCATCTGACCTAGTCAAACAGAGCTGCCCCGTGTGACTCTCGCAGTGGTGGGGGACAGGCTTCACTGGGAACACACAGCCCAAACCAGGTGGGCCAAGGCACTGGGAGCAAGGAATCACGCAGGGGTAGAAGACGCAGTGACAAACGACAGAGCCAGAAAACTTGCAATGACTTCTTTTTTTTTTATTTTTGAAGATTAATTTTAATTATATGCTTTTTCTAGAGTTTACAGACCACTTCAGATAAGTTTAGCTATTTCAGATGCAAGAGACTCAACTCCACGTTTCTTAATTACATTTGTATTGACAAACCTATTCTGGCAAATATTTTGCTTTCTATCCAAAGGAAAATAAATAGTAGAGACAAAAGGCTAAAAAGGAAAAAAATGTCATTGCTTCAGAACATGTTAGAAAACTTGCAATGACTTCTGTTTCCCATTCCAATCCTTCCCAAGATCGAGATACTTTCCTGACTTGGGGTTCCATGATGAACACAACAAACTCCATTTTCACTTAGTTGGACTTAGTTTCTGTTACTCTATGGAGACCTAGCCAGTTCACTCATTGCAGGAATCCAAATTCCCTAGCCCTTGAAAGCTATCAAATACTGCTCAGATTCTGGGCCTCTGACACTTCATTTATTCACCTCTTCAAGCTCCTGCTATAGATAGATAGATAGATAGATAGATAGATAGATACGCCAGGCACTTTTACAGAAACGGAAGTTACATCAGTGAACAAACCAGTGAACAAACCAGATCAAAATCCTTCCATTAGCGGAGTTTACTCCAACCTTTTAAACAGATGGAAAGGCACACTATTTTCATGGTGCACACCACCCGTCTGCCTCTGTATCTTTGTTCACAACCTTCACTTCTCTTGACAGATCATCCCCTGCCCCCCTCCCAACCATAACATGGAAAATGCTACCCAGGTTTTAGCTCACATATTCTTTCTTCTCTAATATCTCTCTTGTTTCCTCAGTAGTTAGAATCGTGTTTCTTGTGTTAAAGATCAGCTTTACGTTTTATTTTGTGTGTTAAACTGAAGGAACTGAACATGAGAATAAATGGCTGTTCTGATACAGACTGAAAAAGAAAGGCCAATATCCCACCCACAGTACAAAGAGCATTTTTAAGGACTAGTCCATCATTCTGTACACAAGACATTTCATTCGTCAGAGCTGAAGCAGTTTAACGTCATTGGTAACTTTAAATATTCCTCATATAAGCCTTGGCATAAAGGCAAAATACGAGTTTGTTTGTTTGTTTAAGCAGTCTTCATGCTCAGTTCAGGGCTCAAACTCCTGACCCTGAGATCAAGATCTGAGCTGAGATCAATAGTCGCACACTTAATCAACTGAGCCACCCAGGTGCCCCAAAATATGAGATTTTTATTAAATTATACACTTAAAGTCATACTCCTAAAAGTTGGCAAAAGATAAAGTAAAAATGAAACTCTCTCTGTGCTAAATCTTAACACTAATTGCATTGTCTCTTTTGACCTTGTGCTGAGAGCTTTCTGTAGATTTCTTATTCACCTCCCAGATTCCTAGACACCCCCCCCATGGAACCAACTCTGCATTTTATTTACCTTTATGTAGCAAGTTAATTTATTGAGATATAATTTTCTCTTTCTCACTGTTACCTTTCCAGTTTCAAAGAATGAAAAGGTAATTTCCCTCCTTTACCTCCCACCCTTAATATTAGCCATTCCAGGAGATCCTCTGTCAACTTGTCTCAGGAGGTAGGAAGAATATACTGGCCATTTCCTATGAGACAGTACTTCCACCTGTGAATGCACGGCTTTGCTCACCTGCTAAGAGGCTTAGGCTGTGTCCTTCCTATGAGAAAGTTTCTAACAAAGGAAAGAGAAGGAAAGCATAAGATGTCCTTTAGTCTTTGCCTTGTTCTCTCTGTCCTGAGAACTGGATCATGACTTTGGAACAGCTCTGCTGGGGGCTAACAGCAGCAGTTCACCGCTCGGTGCGCCAAAGGAGAAGGGATGCTGTAATGGGCCTCATGGCTGTCAGTACATTTTGGGTATTAGACAGGAAGAGAGGTCACTCAGATGGAAAAAGCTGCACTGGGTCTTGTTGTCTGTCAGTTCCAAGGCTGTGATTAGAACTTTGAGAGTGCAAGGGGAGAGCTCAGCATCAGAAGGCTGAAGAATCAGTGTGATTAATAGCAGAATGTTATTTAGTATTTTCTAGCATAGAAAATAAAGGGATTTTTTTTTTAATCAAAACATTATACTTGACGCCCATCTCTTGGAGTTCTGGACCTTTTTGTCAGCTGCCTTATATAAAAAGTTAAGTAACTCTTAATTAATTTGGGGCTCGGCAGGGAGAAGGAGCTCATCCTTGGACTTTGATGCAAAATTTCCCAAAGTAATGGTCAAATCATTGTGTTCTGAATTGTGGGTTCCCTTGCTCAAAATTATAAATGACATTTGAGTTTTGAAGGAGAAAATGTGAATAGATCCTTCTGTAATTTGTTTGGGAATCTAGGCTCATTGAGTGACATGAAGCTGCGTCCTCCCTAAAGGAAAGGGATTGGGATACTAGTGTCTGGAGTTGAAACTGGGCAGGAGTCTCACCCTGGGATGGTGTCCCAGAGGATATAATAGTGATGCCACACAGGCCTGACGGAATGGTGATTCCGATACCCCCTGCATATGCCAGACTCAGAATGTGAACCCAGACTTTATGATTCTAAATCCATAGGACCAAGGTATCATTACCTGGCTTCAAATCCTGGTTTTGCCCCATGTGATTGGAAAATGGAACTCAGCTAAAGAGCAGTTTATTGTAGAACTGTGATTCCACAGTAAACATAATTTACCACTTCAGGACTACTGGATTCCCCAGTAGTGTGGGGAATATATATATATATATACACACACATGTATATACAAATGTATATATATATTATATATTATTCTGTAAACATTTACTACTAATTCCTTGCTCTCCCCCATTTATTAATATAGTGCCTTAAGCAGCCACTGTATTATTTTAAAAAATTTTTTTATTAACATATAATGTATTATTTGTTTCAGGGATACAGGTCTCTGATTCATCAGTCTGACACAATCCACAGCACTCACCATAGCACATACCCTCCCCAATGTCCATCACCCAGCCACCCCATCCCTCCCACCCCCCACCACTCCAGCATCCCTGTTTGTTTCCTGAGATTAAGAGTCTCTTATGGTTTGTCTCCCCTCTGTTTTTTTTTAAAGATTTTATTTATTTATTTGAGAGAGAGAGAGAGAGCATGAGAGGGGGGAGGGTCAGAGGGAGAAGCAGACTCCCCGCTGAGCAGGTAGTCCGATGTGGGACTCGATCCCGGGACTCCAGGATCATGATCTGAGCCGAAGGCAGTCGCTTAACCAACTGAGCCGCGCCCTCCCTCTGGTTTTGTGTTGTTTCATTTTTCCCTCCCTTCCCCTATGACCCTCTGTCTTGTTTCTCAAATTCCTCATATCAGTGAGATCATATGATACTTGTCTTTTTCTGATTGACTTAATTCGCCTAGCACATTACCTTTAGTTCCAACCATGTCATTGCAAATGGCAAGATTTCATTTTTTGATGGCTGCATAGTATTCCATTGTGTGTGTGTGTGCGCACGTGCGCGTGCACGTGTGTGTGTGTGTGTGTGTGTGTACGCCACATCTTCTTTATCCATTCATCTGTTGATGGACATCTAGGCTCTTTCCATAGTTTGGCTATTGTGGACATTGCTGCTATAAACACTGGGGTGCATGTGCCCCTTCGGATCACTACATTTGTATCTTTGGGGTAAATACCCAATAGTACAATTGCTGGGTCGTATGGTAGCTCTATTTTCAACTTTTTGAGGAATCTCCATACTGTTTTCCAGAGTGGCTGCACCAGCTTGCATTCCCACCAACAGTGTAGGACAGTTCCCCTTTCTCCACATCTTTGCCAACATCTGTCATTTCCTGACTTGTTAATTTTAGCCATTCTGACGGGTGTGAGGTGGTATCTCATTGAGGTTTTGATTTGGATTTCCCTGATGCTGAGCGATGTTGAGCACTTTTTCATGTGTCTGTTGGCCATTTGGATGTCTTCTTTGCAGAAATGTCTGTTCATGTCTTCCGCCCATTTCTTGATTGTATTATTTGTTCTTTGGGTGTTGAGTTTGATAAGTTGTTTTTAGATTTTGGACACTAGCCCTTCATCTGATATGTCATTTGCAAATATCATCTCCCATTCTGTGGGTTGTCTTTTGGTTTGTTGACTATTTCTTTTACTGTGCAAAAGCTTTTCATCTTGATGAAGTCCCAATAGTTCATTTTTGCCCTTGCTTCCCTTGCCTTTGGCGATGTTTCTAGGAAGAAGTTGCTGTGGCTGAGGTCGAAGAGGTTGCTGCCTGTGTTCTCCTTTAGGATTTTGATGGACTCCTGTCTCACATTTAGGTCTTTCAACCATTTGGAGTCTATCTATGTATGTGGTGTAAGGAAATGGTCCAGTTTCATTCTTCTGCATGTGGCTGTCCAATTTTCCCAACACCATTTGTTGAAGAGACTGTCTTTTTCCATTGGGCATTCTTTCTCACTTTGTCGAAGATGAGTTGACCGTAGAGTTGAGGGTCCATTTCTGGGCTCTCTATTCTGTTCCATTGATCTATGTGTCTGTTTTTGTGCCAGTACCATACTGTCTTGATGATGACAGCTTTGTAATAGAGCTTGAAGTCTGGAATTGTGATGCCACCGGCTTTGCTTTTCTTTTTCAACATTCCTCTGGCTATTTGGGGTCTTTTCTGGTTCCATACAAATTTTAGGATTATTTGTTCCATTTCTTTGAAAAAAGTTGATGGTATTTTGATAGAGATTGCATTAAATGTGTAGATTGCTCTAGGTAGCATAGACATTTTCACAATATTCTTTCACAATTATTCTTCCAATCCATGAGCATGGAACGTTTTCCCATTTCTTTGTGTCTTCCTCAATTTCTTTCATGAGTATTTTATAGTTTTTTGAGTATAGATCCTTTGCCTCTTTGGTTAGATTTATTCCTAGGTATCTTATGGTTTGGGGTGCAATTGTAAATGGGATCGACTCCTTAATTTCTCTTTCTTCTTGTCTTGTTGCTGGTGTATAGAAATGCAACTGATTTCTGTGCATTGATTTTATATCCTGCCACTTTACTGAATTCTAGTATGAGTTCTAGCAGTTTTGGGGTGGAGTCTTTTGGGTTTTCCACGTTATCATATTATCTGCAAAAGTGAGAGTTTCACTTCTTCTTTGAAGCAGCCACTATTTTAGAAATAGAAAACATTTCCTAGCAGAAAATAATAAACTCTTTACTTTTCAGGTTAATTTGTCCTTCTGAAAATGAACCAGAAAGGAGTATAGAATTTACTTGCTATTACATAAAGAAATGCAGAAATTGTCATTTAGATCCACCTCTTAGGGACCATAGCCAACCAGTTTTTTATCAAGCTTAAAGTTACAATTTCTTGAGAGCACAAAATTGGTCTATTGGTTTTAGATTGTCTCATAGGTACTAGAAGATAAACATTTAAAACCATGGTAAAGTCCATACACCCCATGAATGGAAGAAAGAAAGAAAGAAAGAAAGAAAGAAAGAAAGAAAGAAAGAAAGAAAGAAAGACAGCTATTTCTTTTTTTTTTAAAGATTTTATTTATTTATTTGAGAGAGAGAGAGAGAGAGAAACAGCATGAGAGGGGAGAAGGTCAGAGGGAGAAGCAGGCTCCCCGCTGAACCGGGAGCCTGATGTGGGAGTCGATCCCAGGACTCCGGGATCATGACCTGAGCCGAAGGCAGTCGCTTAACCAACTGAGCCACCCAGGCGCCCAAAAAGACAGCTATTTCTTCAAACAGGGTATCAAAATATTTGAGCCCACCCCAGCTCCACTGGAATTTACTGAATCAAAGCTGTAACAGGTTTGTGATTTTTTTTCACTCACAGATTGCCATTCTTAAAATCACCTACAATATATTGAGCCTAAATAATTGGAATTATTTTTCTTACTGAATCTATTCTAAAATGTTTCTCACGTAGCTAGAATCTGTGTTTGTAGGCACACAGAAAAATACTTAAAATTTTATAAAAAGTTTCCCAAAAATCACTAAAATTACTTCTGATTCTTTCTTTCTGGTAGTAAAGGAAAATGAATGGTAAGGTTTGGGTTTTTTGTTTTGTTTTGACCTCACCACAATGCTGTATTTTAAAGTGAGAGAGAGAGATGGAGGAAGGTTGTGGGATCATGAAAGAGGTCCTCACATGATGCCCAGTCTCCCCATGCCTTCCTGCCATTCCACCCAAAGGAATGAAAGCCAGAATCTAATTAGAAATGACTATTTCCAGGGATGCAGTTACTTCCTGTTGGAAGATTCGCAGCAATTTTCTTTTAATTACATAGGCAGCTGTTGGAGTTGGAGAAGTAAACAATGGTATTCCTAAACCAAATAAATAGGTTTTATGAGCAAGACCTAGTAATACACTAACATGATTTCTTGAAAGGGAATTAAATAGATGAATGTAAACCATCTGATGAGGTCAGCAACGCAATATTGGTTCACAAAGGTATTAAATTACAGAATTACTTTTTGTCACTTCATAGAATATTATTCATTCTCCATTATGAAACCATTCAAGCAATATTTAAAAGAATTATTTCAGTGATCTATGAGTTTTTAGCTTAAAATCCTTTATTATTTGGGGCCCTGGCTTATTTCTTGGTCTTTTTTTCTTCAGCTAAAGTATAAGAGTGCATTATCAATATTTACTGAGGATGACAGCAATGCCATTTTTCATAATAGCAAACTCTTTGCCTTTCCTCAAATAAGCTGGGAGCCATCACACTTTTATTTATTTATTTTTTTATTTAGAGAACATTTTAATATATATTTTCATATATATATTTAAAGTTAAGAAAAATAAGACTAATTCAAGCCATGCCCTGTGCAAAAAAAGAAAAAAAGAGAGAGAGAGAAAAAAAAAGACAAATTTAAAGTGAGACCTGTCTGCTGCTCTAGTCTCAACTTAAGTATCACAGTCAGCTTGTTACTTTTATTTTGGAAGAGAAGATGTAAAAGTTTCTTTCGATCACTCAGAAGGCAAGTGTAGCCACTTATAAAAACAGAATGGCAGGGACGGACTAGGAAAGTCAGAGGTGAAAGGGCAGAGCAGGAAAGGAATTTTCAAAAATAAAATTAACAAGGTGACTGTTCCAGAAGGGGGCTGTAAAAAGGACACGGTGGACCAAAGTCTGTTAGTCAAGTAATGACTCAACTTTTAAATTATTCTCTTGTTCTTTTTTGTTGGGTGTTTTGTTTGTTCAAGTCTAAGATTTGGAAATGCTGACCCTTTGTTAACAAGAGCCAACAGGAAATACAGGATCCCTTCCCTCCCCCGGCCTGCCTCCGCCGAAGCCACCACCACCGCCTCGTTGGCTGGATGCTGGAAGAGTCCTCCGGGTGTGTGGACTCAGGATGAGAGGGCAGCCTCCTTCTGTGGTTGCTGGGCTTGTGAACGCTGCAGTATCTTTTGGCTTTCCACGTCTCTAAAATGTTTTTCAACCTTACTGACACTGAGTGAAGCTAGGGGAGGAGGGGTTTCTGTTCGGTCATTAATTATTTCCACTTCCGAAACATACTGTAAGTTTATGAGCAAGATGTCTGCATGGTTGGGCTTTCCACTGGAAGAGGGACGTGGTAAAGCCAGCATTTTGGACTGGTAGTCGAAGGCTCCCACCTCGCCCTGCAGCCGCTGCTCCTGGCACGTGCGGCACGACACCTGGCTCCCAACGCTGAAGTACTCGCCCGGAGGAGCCGCCGTCTTGGGAGAGCAGCCGCGGCGGCGGCGGCGGCGGGCAAAAGCCGGGCCCCCAGTGAGCGCCGCGACCGCCATCACACTTTTAATACTTGGTTTTCTTCCTTTCCTCTGGTCGCATCACCCTCCACCCTCTACTCTGCACCTCTCGCCCTGACTCCGGCCCCTAATCTCTTTGAGAGAAAGAACTAGGTCTTATTTCTCATTTTATTCCCAAACACACCCCAGTGTTTGTGGTTGAATGAAGGTATTTGCTGAAGGTGAACAGATGACATCTGCTGAGTACCGATGAATCAAAATTCCAGAATGAAATTCCACTAAGATTTAAAGGCAGGATAAAAGAACTTTTAAAATCTCATGAAACACAACATCAATTGACATAAATCTTTACCACTGCTTCACAGATAAGCTTTTGAGAATCCTTGAGGAACTGTGGCATTGGAAAGTTCTCAGAGATCAACTACACAAGGGTTCTTATTTTGGATAGAAGGAATGATGTCAAGAGAAGTGATGTGACTTGTCCAAGGTCACATAGCTAGTTTTGTACCACAAAAGTCCATTCAAATTTTTTCCACTGTCTAACTATGAAGGAAATTAATATTGAGTATATGCATCAGCACATAAGAAGCGAAATGGAAGTGAGTGGAGTATTTCTAGATACGCCACAATTGATTTTCACTCATGTTTTGACAGAGAGATGGATGTGATGGTATGTGTGATTGCAGTTACTGTTTAAGAAGGTGATGGACTAACCAACATTGGTTTTAGCAAAGGGTAAAGAAAGTGACCGTCCTTCAGTCTAGCTCCCCATGCTGATCTTAAATATTAACCACAAAATGTTCAAGTTCAAGGGCATGAGCACCAGGTACTCAGAGTAACATTGACAGTTTTCAGGAAGGCAGATCCAAAAAGAGGCCCAGGAAATATCCAGCAAGCAAATGATCTTGAAGTTCTATAATGTCTTTGAAAAGCTAAAATGTAATCTAAAAATATATTTTCTGTTTCTTTAGTCTAACAAAACATTTAAATGGCTGTTAACTTTCTTATATTGAAAAAATATTTAATGTTTCACGTGCCTGAGCTTTATGCCTCTTTCTTTAAATACATAAAAGCTTCATAAAGTTTGACTCTTAAAACAAGATCAAAGTACATCACAATATTTAAAGCAATAATCATAAATATTTAGGTTTAGATCTACTACCACAGTAGGATAAAGAAAGAAAAGAAATATCAATATAAATAAAGAAAATACATGAGCAATATAAAAAACTAAGTTACTGTGTTGGGTTCTAGTCTGTGCTTACATGTACTCTTTCCCTTCTCTTAGATCAGTTACACACTATTCTTGGTTTTTGCCTGATCTATTTCATACGGCAATTTCCCCACTTTGCAAAGAAGAGTCAGCTACAGTTAGTGCTAAGAAAAATATGGTCGATTACTTATTGGGACCACAATACCAGTTTTCCATTTAAATATATTTTTAAAGGGTGCCTGGGTGGCTCAGTCGTTAAGCGTCTGCCTTTGGCTCAGGTCATGATCCCGGGGTCCTGGGATCGAGCCCCGCATCGGGGTCCCTGCTCACCGGAAAGCCTGCTTCTCCCTTTCCCAAACCCCTGCTTGTGCTCCCTCTCTCTCTGTGTCTATCAAATAAATAAAATCTTTAAAAAAACGATAAATAAATATATTTTTAAATCAAACATATCACTTCTCTATCTACTGAAGAGGTTTGATGAGCTTTTATTTTATGAAGAGGACTTTCTTTATACTAAAAGAAGTAGCTAATATTTATGAAGACAACTCTTTATTTACAAAATAAAACTGAACTTTGCCATAACTTAGCATAATCAAACATGTAGTTCCTGTTTCCCTAAGGATTTTAACCAACATCTCTTTCCTTTCATGTTCAAAGACTAAGAGCCATTGCCTTTACCAAGAAAAGCTATCCATAATGTCTGCAAATATCAATAGAATTATGCTACCATGTTTTTCTGGGAGATTAACATCTTTCCCACATCCCTAAGCCGTCCCAACCTTCAGAAATCCATTCATAAACTCACCCAAATCACGTATGATTACGTCTCTTCTATCTTCCCTTGGGAAAAGCAAGCATTCCAAATAATGCGCAAAGGTCAGGCAGGGCCCACTTCAGAGCTTCAAACTCTTTAGAAGATATTGGTAAGCGACTGGGGTAGAAGGTGCATAGAGCCAAAAGATCACAACATTTAGTCTAGTCCTGCTAGATTTCCTTGGAAATTTTGCAGCTCATAAACTGAGTTGCTATTTCAGGATGGCCCCTATTCACATTGGCTCTCTGAGCAATGGGATGTCTTAGCCACACCTGGATCACCTGGGGCTCAGGTGTGAGATGGGCACTGGGCAGCGGCACCCCCATGCTACACACAGTCTCCTGTACCCACTCGTCTATAGTCAGATAACAGACAGACTTGTCTACTTGCTAGGGGTTACTACAATGACATTCTACAATGACAGAACCACTTCAATATTTTCCATGACCCTTGAAAAATAAGGAAGTTCAGAGGCTGATAGACTTGTTTCCGTGTTCCACACAGTCTCTTTGAAAGTCTTGTACATCCTGGTTGTTATCATTACATCAAAGTAACCTGTTCCACCTCTCTGTGGGGAACAGCAGGCTGAAGAGGCAGGAAAGGGCTCCTTCTGGGTCTGCACCTCTTTAATTAACATATATGGGATGTGATCATTTACACGGCCATCCCCCTCTTACTGTTTCTGAAACTAAGCAAATACAGAATGTGAATTTTTCCCTAACTTTAGCAGTGATGAAACTCAGAGCTCACTTGCCCTACTTCACAGGGTAGTTGCTGTCCCACAGGGCAGCAGTACCTTTATCCACATCTTCATCAGCCCGGAGTCTCCTCTCTAGGGCATCACAAAAGAGTTATCTTTCCATGAAACCTCTATTGCTTTAAAATTCTGTAGCTCTGATTTAGTCAGGATCCTGGCAGGAAATACATGCTACACTCAGAAGCTGTTCAATGAAGATAATTTAATGGAGGAACATTTTACTATGCAGTTTAGTTGGTTGACAAAGCACTCGGAAACTAGCAATGGAGAGACTCCGTGCCACACCTGGGTCTTAATGGATAAGAGAAGGAAACAGTGGCACCCGATGCTAGTGAGAGCGGGAAGTTCTGGAAGACCCCAGCAGGAGGTTTACCGGAGAAGCTTAGGCTAGAAGGTAGGGTGTGGTGGGGAAGATCCTCTAGTTCCTACTCATGGCTTCCTTGGGCTCAACCCAAAAGAACCCAGAAGACAAGGGCTTCCAGATTATGTCTAACTATGGAGAGCAGCTGTTGGGGGTTGGAGGTCTGTCCCCTGACCCACCCATGGTGCCTCCGCTCCCTTCCTGGGCCTGGCACTCTGCATCTCCTGCTGGGGCAGCCCCTCTTCTGCAACGGCAGCTCTCGCCCTCCGCATGCGCATCTTCAGACCTCCCCACTGTTGCATGTCCCTGGCTGCCTCATCATCCAATTTTGGCTCTCTTGAACCTACTCTGTGTAGAGTCCCTTCATTCCCACTGTCCTGGTTAAAACTTCCATTCCTTTGTAAGCATCAGGCAGATGATTTATAAGTTCTATCAGATATGAAGGGCTGCTGGGAAAGGGGGAAAAAACTATGTATCTCATAGTATTGATCTCTAGTATGTGGTAGGTATGCAGAAATGTAATTGCTATTCAAATCACTTCTAATAATGATTCAAGAGGAATAATAATTAAATATGCCAGGACTTTAAAACTTCATGACAATCTAATGAAGTAGATACCATTATCATTATCATGATTTTATAGAAGAGGAAACTGAGCCTCAGAATAGTTGAGTAACTTGGCTAAGGTCACACTTAGGAGGGTCTCCAGGTAAGGGGATGATTAAGTGTGGTTTTGAAACCAACACTCGGTCTTCCAAGTACCCAATCGTAGCCTAAGTTCATATTGTCTTGTTTCATATAAAACTCTCTGCAATATCACATTATTAAAATCAAGATGGTAAGTCTCTGGGACCCAAGTTCAAAGGCAAACAAAGGGGAGATGACACATCCACTCCTCACTGAGCCAGATTACATCATCCATGCTCACACGGACTGTGATGGAGGAGAGGTATTTCTACATGCGACCGGCCGAAGAGAGTTTTAGGGGTATGGTAGATCTACAGTCTGGATTTCTGTCAAACGTGTTGAGGGTGTCACGTGGCAGGATGGGAGGGTGGCAGATGGTGATTCTTCCCTCTCCTTGTTTTAGATTCTACAATCTTCCACAGAATGTGAAAGAGTGCAGCTATGTCTGGAACTGCTCTCACCAAGTCAACAAATAAACTAAACAGATGAGGAGTGGAGTGGAGACACTTGCCTCAATCTGGCAACGCTTGAGTTTCCAGAAGTCTACATTTGTTAAACATGGAGAGTCTCAGAAAGCAGAACTGCTGCTGGTCATGAGCATTTGACAATAAGTTCGTTCTGGCCAAGCCTCAGGTTGCAAACCTCAAGCTTGATGAGGACCCTTTTTCTCAGCTCATTTTCTAAAAACAAGTGCTTTCTGGCTCTGCTTCATATTTGTGAAGACACAAACCACACCAACATGTGATATTCTTAAGTTTTGAAGCCCTGCTTCTCAAAGAGTGGCAGTGGGCTCGCTGCGTGTGCATCTCTTGGGAGCTTGTAGCAATGCAGAATTTGGGGCTTTACTTCTGCAGAATTTGCAGTTTAACAAGACTCCCAGGTGATTTCTGTACACATTAAAGTTTGAGAATCACTGCTGTAGAGGGTACTGGTGGCAATGACCATCACAGAGGTTCAGCTCCTAAGCCCGCCCTCTTCCCTCTGCACTCCTGCCATATGAATCAGCCACTGCCCTTCTCACAGTCCCCTAAGCATGCCCACTCACCTTTGGAAGGCATGCTTGTCAGGTCTACTGGAGACAGGTACCCCTCCCCTCTTCTACCAAGAAAACTCCTAACCTACTCCTCAAGTAACATTTTGCATATCACTTGACCTGTTTGGTTTTAAAAGTCAAAATTAACTTTCCTATTTCTCTTCCCCGAGGGCCATTCTGAATAGGCAATCACTGTTAACGATTTCTTTTGAATCTTGCCTGAAATTTCTTGTGTTTATCAAAGCATCTGAAATGTATGTTTTATATCTTTTTTTTCCAGAAATGACATTATGCTATCTGTTGATGTACACCTTGTTTGATTTACATAATTTATCTCAAATTTTTCCCTTGTTACTATGTAATGTATGTTACATATGTTACACATAACAGTATCTCCATTTTTTTCTCTTGTTATTATGTAACATATGTTATAATGTAAAGAGTATTTTGGCATGCATATAGATGGATACATCAAAAATCTATTTAATCAGACTTCAAATGATAAGCATTTAGGTTACTTCCAGTTTTTTGGTTTCGTTTGTTTTGCTTTGCTGTTATTTCAAACAATGCTGGTGTCAACATCACTTTCCAAATATTTTCCCCACTTGCACAGGTTATCTGTGGGACATCATCTCAAGAAATGGCTTGGCTTAGTGGAAGGGCATGGGCCTTTTAAATTTGGTAGATATTGCTAGGCTTCCCTCCAAAGGCATGTTTACATTCCAGCAACAGCAGAAGAACCTGTTTCCCACACCTTTGCCATCATCAGGAATTATCAAGCTTTTTTCTTTGTTAACTGGAAAGTGATATCTAGGCCAAGTCTTGACTTCACCTGGGAGTTTCCCATAGGAGTTTATGAGCAAAAGCACAGAGACATGTGGGGAAGAAAGAGAAGGTACGTTCTAAGAAGAGGAGATATGGTGTACAGACAGATGTGAGGTTGGGTCTGTGGAAATGACTAGAGTTTGGAGGGCTGGGCAGATGCCAGATCACACAGGTCCCAGAACACCTGCTGCAGAAGGAAAGATGGAACCGTGTTCACAAGGAGACCAGGAGAGGATGATGTTGAGAAGCCAAAACTGAACATTCTCCTTTTGTTTCCACCAGTTTGAGGGAGTCATCTATTTGCTCTAAGGCTACTGACAGTATTAGTGGTGTCCTCATAATTGGCTTATTTGCTCCTAAAACCACTTTAGACAAGGTGGATGTGTGTGTGTGTGGCGGAGGGGTGGGGGGGGTTTGGCTCATTGTCAGGACATGTTTAGTTAATCTGGAGACCAAAACATTTCTTTGTGATGTCCTGGTTGTGCCATTGATATACAGTTTTCTCTAACATTTTCACTAGAAACTGTACATTTGAAACCAAAACACTCTTACTATTACTGCCACGTTCCCCTCTCCCAATATTAGATAATCACAATAATATCTTTAGGAAATTTCATATAGAAGATTGCTACCTGTTCTATTTTTCTTTGCGTCCCAAAATGAGAGAATCCCAACAGAACACTGATAACTCTTTTAAATATACTATTTCTCTGTTTCACTTACTGGACATAAAAAATAATGTCACTTTATCAGAGAACTATAATTTCATTTAGAAAAACCAAATTAATTTTTCACAAATCAGCTTATTTAACAAATTTCAGATTATGGAGACCTATGTGACTAATGATGCATTTTAGGATAAATGATTAAAAAGGCAACATTAAGAGTCACTTATTTTTCTTTAATTATCAATGGCTACATGAAACAGGTCTAGTAAATCTAATCATCTTGGAATTGATTGATACATGGCTGGCCACATTCCAGAGTTAATCCCATTTACACAGAATATTGGAATTAGAAAAAAAATTGGAGGCATTACTTAATTTAGGCTCTCAGTTGTCAAAGATTTTACCTTAATTTGGTAGAAATGTGTTTGTCTTTATCTTTAGTTCCAAATTGTTTCTCAAGATAAATTAAATCAGCGTAATTCTAAAGTTCTCTTCCAGCGATACATAGTTTTCCTCTTAATAGTTGTTCCTTCTGCTCTGAAGAAAAAATGTCTACATTTCCTAGGCTTTTCAAATCTCTCAAGGAATTATTTACCTCAATAATATGATTTTTAAGAACAGGGGGTGACCAAAAAAAAAAAAAAGAATAAAAATGCTGGACATATGGTTGACTAGTTCCCTTAGGATACTGCATTTTTAAAAGTATCTTTAGGGGCAGCGTAAGAGTAGGTAACTGTTCCTTCATGGCTAGCCTCACCCTGTCTCTTCACCAGATCTTGACTCATCAGTGCTTTGAACATCAGTCATTGAATCCAGCCACTTAGAGTCCCAGAGCCTGTATAATATCAATGTCTAGTTGCTCAAAAAAGGGAGGACTCCTTGAGATAGCCTGATATATTTGGGAGCATATGATGCCAAATATTATTATAAACTATTATATTCTGAACACTTTTAGTATGTGAAAGATACTACTTGATATACACTATCTTTTCTAAATTCTTGACAGGAGATAGGATGATTCTCACTTGGGAGCTGAAGAAACAGATTTTCAGAGTTTCAATAATTTGCCCATCATCACAAAGCTAACCAGTGGTATGGAAAGACATGGACTGACAACAACTTGCACCCCTAACTGTCCTGAGGTAGGATGTAGGTTGAGCACCTCCGCTCTCAATAGAAGACTATAATATTGAGTTGAGTCACAGCTTCAAAAAAAAAAAAAAAGGAATTTACATATACTGTCAACTCATTTGGAATTTATTGTATTTAATACATGTTTAAATTGTCTGCTGTTATTGAACACATTTTTTTCTGAGTATTCTAAAATGGAATATGTACGGTGGGTGACAGGTGGTGACTACACTTACGGTGTGGTGAGGATTTAGTATTGAACAGAATTGTCAAATCAATATGTTGCACACCTGAAACTAATATAATATGGTATGTCAACTTTACTTCACTAATAACAAAATGGAATACAAGATCTTTCAAGTTCTTCATGGGTATTTACTTTAAGATCAAATAAAGCTGGAAGTGACTGTGTGATTCTGGGGTTGGGAAACTAGTATTTTAAAGCAAGACTTCCTACTTGAGGTTGGAAGCAATTTTTCACTTTGTAAGTCTGTGAAAGTCTCTATATCAAACCCAAAAGATTTTTTTCTTAAGGTAAATAAAGAGAGTAGCATGAATGATTGAGTTGCAAAGAGCTCCAAATGTATTGTAGACTTAAGTGAACCTACCTCTTCCTTTGGGAATTTGATTTTTAACTCTGGATCTCATTTGCAAGTTGCTATTTAATTGACTGGGGTGAATGATGTTATGAAAGCACAAAATATAAAGGAGCTAGGTAGCAATTATAATTATTCAACATCCATTCAACAAGTATTTACTAAGACTTAGCATATGCTCGGCGCTGTGCCTTGCACTGGGCGTAGCAGTGGAAAGAGATGGTCTGTGGCTATGGCTCCACTTTGGCTGGTGGAGACAGAGCTGACGGCTGGGTCAGTGCAGTAACTCTGCTAAAGCTCAAGTTTAGGTTAAATTGAATTCAGGGTCATCTCTCTTTTTTTTCTTAAACAAGGTTTTTTTTTTTTTTAGGGTTTTATTTATTCATTTGAGACAGAGAGATACAGAGAGAGAGAGAGAGCACAAGCAGGGGGAGAGGACAAGGAAGCTCCCCGCTGAGCCAGGAGCCTGATGCGGGGCTTGATCCCAGGACCCTGGGACCATGACCTGAGCCGAAGGCAGACGCTTAATCAACTGAGCCACCCAGGTGCCCCCAGGGTCATCTCTTAAGAGGGGTCATAATCCCATCCTCTTGGACATTTTGAGAGCATTAAGTGACATAATACATGTTACTGTAACTAGTATAATAAATGGCGTGTTGAAATTGTTCCGTTAAGTACTTAGTAATACATATAAAGTACAATTAATTAAACATATTATACAAATAAGTCAGGGAAAATGTCTGAATCCTAGCAACTAAAACAAAGAATTGGTAACACATATCAACCCTTATTCTCTCTGAATGACTTTAGAGCAGAAAGACTCTTGAAATAAGTCTTTATCAAAAAACACTTAGGAATTATACTCTCCATTGTGTTCAAACTACATACACTATTGAGTCTTGCCTTATGGAATAGTGGGAAGAGAAGTAGATTTGGCATCTGAAGATCTTCAGTTTTATTTTCTTGTCTGTAAAATGATAATAGTAATGGGACCTATTGTTTAGGGTTGCTGTGGGTCTCCGAGAGGATCATGTCTATAAAATTACTTGGAAATGCAGATATAATCATTCAAATATAAGCTGTTATTTTTGATTAATCAAGATATAGCTGTCCAACACATTTTTTTTATATCCACGTTTTAGATTAAGTCCCTTAATTCACAAATATCTTAGGATACAATTTGAGTTTGTAGTACATTGTCCTAAAAAGAATTTCTAACACTTGGGAAAAAATATGCGTGCGTGCATGTGTGTGTGAGTGGTGTGTGGCTTATCTATTTTTACCATGCATATCAGTTCCAGAAAATGTCTGGACTGAATTGCTGAACTGTTTGAGGTAACAATTCATGGGCAGATATCATTAAAATTCTGAGATACCAGATTACCAAATGTGTAATCTTAAGGGCCAAGAGCTATTATTTAGTATGACTTCTAAAGACAGGTAAATGAACTTACGTTAGATACCTGTTCCAGTCCCATGACTTTATGATTTTATGATTATATAATATAACCCCAACTGCCTTCCATGAAAGGAAGATGGTTCTAAACTGGAGACCCTTGATCTTCTAAGCTCTTTGTGGGTCTGGGCATTTACATCTGGATATAAAAGCCATGGAAAGCTGGTCTGCTGTGTACACCAGAAGGAGAATTTGGAGCTCTCAGAACATCCTGCAAGAAGCGGGTGAGGAGCAGAGATGGGAGAGAGAGGAAAAATGAGGGGAAGAGCTCATATCCTTAGTGAAATCTATCAGCCCCAAAGATGATTGGTATAGAAAAATCTCTGGTGGAAACTCGTGACAGCTAGAATCTAGGTCACTTTTTAAGAGTGATGAGGTAGCATACATAGAACCAGGACTCCAGGACGCGGAGGGTGAGACGAGATTTTAATTCCCGGAGAAGCCGAAGAAGTGTTTTGGACTTTGACAGACTGTGGAATTGGTACTTGAGCAAATTACACCTAGATCTTCAAGGGGGCGAAGAGGCTTCAGCTTATACATGGCTTACACAACAGAGACATACAACTATTTATTCTATTAAGTTTGAACCTGCATGCTTCCAAAAGGAGAAATAATATGTCTGTTGTGCTATTTAGTGTACTAGAATTTTACAAAGGGGAGTTAAACTAGGCCAGCGATTCTCAGATTTGGAAACATGGGGAGTGGATGGGGTGAGAATGAGGAGGTGGAAGGGGCAATTTTGCCCTCGGGGACGATGTCTTAATGTCTAGAAATATTTTTGGTTGTCACAACTGAGGGTGGCTAGTCGCATCTTGTGGGTAGAGGGCAGGGATGTTGCTCATTATGTGATGTACAGAGCAGACCCCACAACAAAGACCATCTGGCCGCAAATGTCAATTGTGCCGAGCTGAGAAACCCTAACATAGGCCAACCTAGCATTTTACAACTGAGAAACTGAACATCGGAGAGGGTCAGTGATGGGGGCCAAGTCAGCACAGTGAGCAAGAGCTCCTTGCTTCCTGAAGAGCTGGAAGGGCTAAGTCCTTCACTGTTTCCCCACCATACTGTGTATGTGACTTCTAAAAGCTAAAAATGGAACTGCTGGAAGATAAAGCTTCTTATGGACAAATTTAGGCTGCAGATGTACTAAACACTAGCATAAATCCTTAAAACATAGTACTACTTACATTGAGACATTTGGGCCACCAGAAAAATAGAGAATTCAATTATGTAACATACATTTGACTGTATGTAGTAAAAACGATTTTCATGATATTTAACCAAAGTTCTACCCAGCCTAGTTCTCAAACTTTAGCATGCTAAAGCATGTTAGCATGCTAACAACCCCCCGGAGGGCTTGTTAAGAGATAAGTTGCCCCCCACCCCCTGAGAATCTGCATTCCTAACAAGCTTTCAGATGGTGCTGTGGCTACTCAGGAGGCCACCCTTTGAGAACCACTGGCCTAGCATTTGGTAGCTACTCAGTCAATGCTGGTTTAGTATTGTAAGGCACTTAATAATATAATCTCGCCAAAAAAAATGTAATCTCACTTTGGCATAGATTAATTACTAATGCTACTTCACACTTAGAGGAAAAATCATCCAGAAATGGCAGAACCAAAACTAACTTTAGACCTCATTTAACTCATATCTTTTACTTTAGAAATGAACCAATGAATATAACTATTTAAGCTCCATTAACAGAGAAAAGACTCCCTATTAAAAATCGATTTTGAAACAAAAATCATTTATAGACATTGAGTACTGGCAGTGTTATTGTAAAGATATATGAACTAAAGATTGTAAGTACGACTAAATAGGCATGCATTATTTTTCACATTATGTGTATGAGGAATATTCTGAATGCCAAACTGAGTAAAACCTGGTCTGCTGGGGCTCTTATGCCAAGCTAGGTCTATGGGGACAATGCCTATTGACATCAGTAATATAAAATCGGGCCCTGAGGAATCATAACTGTCTCTTCAAATTATTTGGGAAAACGTGTACATGTTTAATCAATTAAATATAGCATAAAATGATAAGCAATATATTCCCATCATAAATAATCAATGTGCTACTGTTGTTAGTCATGATTAACAGAGTGGCAGGTACCCAGAAGGAAATTCATTTCGGCGACATTCATTTTCATTCCCGTAATTTAATAAAAAATAATGCAAGAAATTGCAGATACTTAAAAACTACCTGTTTGCTTAGTGAGTGAGTGTGCTATCGTTAATTGCCCCACGCCGGTCCTCACTTATGGTCACTGAATATTCAGCCTCCCATTTACCTCTTAAACATCATGAGACTCCTTACACAACCTTTTTTTTCCTAACTCATGACATCCTGTCCAAAGCACTGAACGTCTCTGGCCAAGGGCACACAGGAAGCCAAACCCTCTCAAATGTGCTGCTTCTGTCTTGAACTTTTTAAATATCCACCTATCTTTTAAATTAGGTGCCATCTGTTGTACCAGGATCTCTGGTTAAATGTTATTAAAATTCCTTGCCAATATCATTCGTTGCTGCAATCTTAGCCTGCTACTCCTCCAGGCTTTTCTGCGCATTCAATAAGAGCCTGCTATTTTAACTAATTCCCGGGCCAGGACACGGTGTGAGAGTCTAAAACAGAATCAGTGCTATACTGTTTCTAATTTTACTCACAGAGTGAATAACTGTTCATGTCCAATCTGGGATCATGCCTCCAAGGCCCCTGAACACAGCACAGTTTGAACCAGAGCAGTTAACCCAACCTCATTCAGTGCTAGTATCAAATGGCGCTTTTACTGCAGGATTCACCTTAGAACGAAGTCGGCAGGATTTATTATTTGTTGAAGTCACATAACTGCCAGGTTATGCAGCCTTCATTCTCATATTGTCACAAATAATCACAACAGAAGACAAATACGGGCACACATCGAGCTTATGGACAAGGAAAGCAAATTTGCCATCAGACAAGGGCAAGAGAACAGCCAAGAACTGCAGTAAATCTCTGAGAGCTAATAGTGCTCTCCTGCAAAACCTCCCAGCAAACGGATTGTATTCAGAGTTTAAAAAGCCAAAGCAACATTCATTCCTCGAGGGCTAGAGAAGATGCTTGATAAGCAAATTCTAATTTATGATTCATTTACTCCTTAAGTGTCTTAAAACTAGGATTGCCACCAGGCTTCCTATGCTTATTCAAGCATGCTGACAAAACTGGACTCCCTTAGTAATTTCTCTCTGTCCCTCTCAGCATGGCTGATGGGCATCTGCCAAGACTAGAGCATATAAACCACTGAATCATGCAAAAATATTTACCCCCAAAAGATGTAGTAAAAGCTCAGCTTCCTCCAGCTTCCATAGTCCCTGAAGTGTTAATCTGAAGGAAGAGTTCCATGAGTTTTCGGCAGGCCAGCAGTGGGTCTCCTACACTTGACCTAGACAGCCTTACATAACGAAGCATCGGGGCTGGGGAGCTGGCTGAATGTCATCTCCAGCAAGAGTAAGAAGTACTGGCAACAGTAGGCAGGCGGGCAGGCTGGGAGTTTGCATGCGAATCATGAAATCTGGTCTTTCTCTTCTGAAATGTTTTGGAAGGAGAGTTAAGAATAGCTCGGAAACTGGTCGTGTTGTTTTTGTGGGAAGAATGACCAGAAGCATAAAAGCTAAATTTTCCAGCGAGTGCAAGACACCGCTCTCGGTGTTTGCAACAAAGCTAGAGTGCATGGCTGTCTGTAAAGTACTGTGCCATGACACCTAAAATGAAGGGAATGGTAAAGCAAAGTAATGACTCAAAGGCTGCCGCCGAGAAAGCTTTTGTCTACCTTTAACTCATTGTGGTGAGTATAGGGGAATATGTGTATGTGTACTAGGAGTAATAGCTGGAGGTGTGAGCTGGTTTGTAGGATAACTGTTAAGAGTGGTAAAGAGGGTTTATGCTCCTAAAACATCTTTTTGCAAGTGAAACAACGGCATTTTAAATCTCGATTTATCAAATTCGGAAGGGGGTGGGTTAAACTGGTTGTGCTTAACGCATCTCAGTTCAGGTATTTTCATGAAAGTAATAAGAAAATCGGGTTACCTCTCGATGATGGTGTGCAGATAACTGTCAAGTGTGTTCATTAATTACTGCCATTGTTGATACTAAAACGATAGGAATTTCAGCATTCAAATTTTGTATACGATGAATCTTTTTTTAGATTTTGAAAGCAATTTCTCAGAATGGGGCAAGGAGATCACTCTGCTTTTAAATAAGCTTTGTTACACTCACTCCTAGATATCTGGAGGATACGTTTAAACAGCAAATTAAAAACAGCATATTCTCCATCTAATTTTCTTTCAACTATCTCAAGTGTGTGCAATGCAAGTTGTGTTCTTAAAAGCTAGAAATAATAAAACCATCCCTATATTCTGATCCTGAGTACAATGATATGACATTATTAATATGAGGTAATATTATATTGTTTAATTATATACAAAATTGTGGTTTGATGTGGGATGTGGGCTAAGATGTATAATTCCCGAGGCAACAGAAATAGAGAAGCCATGCATCATTTAAAAATACTATTAATGTGCTGCTCTTAGCTAGGAAACTTATCTACTAATGCATCACACTGAGAATAGAGCAGGGAAATAAGAGAATTTTAGGTCTACGACACAACATGATGATCTAATTCCACTCCATCATTTAACCCCTATGGAAACTGAGGTACAAAGAAGTTCAATGATGTGCTTCAGGTGACTTGGAAGAAGAGGCGAATGGAAAGTGGTTTTTCTGATACTGGCGTTTTGCCTACCATCTTACAGTAAATAATTGTCCTCCAGTACTGGTGTAAAGGCCTGATGTACGATGATTTTTTTTTTTTTTTTTAATCATAGAAGTGACAGAAAACAAAGTGGAGTAGCACTAAATATCTGCTTTTAGGAACAGTCTGATTTTAGAAAATCAATTTCGGTAGTGGATGGAATGAAAAACTTTACTCAAGTATTTCTCACAACCATAATGAACATATTGACACATTTAATTAAATTTTTCAAATTATGAAATCGGGTTCTGAACATTTGGCAATGGACACTACGTTGGTAGTTCAGATCTTCTTATTTTGTTAATGTTGACTGTGGAGCTAGGCTTTTCCCTCTCTTGGGGAGCTAATGTACATGAAATAAACAACCCATAGAAACCAAAGAACTGGAAAATAGAATGTTTTAAGAAAGATTTGGTCTTATTACTTTTCAAGTAAACCGAGCTCGTGTAGTCAGGCACTTCTTGATCCTTGTATCCCTGCCCCCAGCACAGTACTTACTGGAAACCTCAACAAATGTTTACTGAATAAATAAATGGAGGGGTGAAATGCATTCAGGATGATCCGTATATGAGGGTTGCATATGCTATTCCTTAGTAGTGTTCCTTGGAGTCATTTTAAAGAACACAGAAAAGTGATTTATGAATATATCAGCTTAATAATTGGCAGAGTAGTTTTTTTTTTTTAAGATTTTATTTATTTATTTGACAGAGAGAGAAAGAAAGACAGCGAGAGAGAGAACACAAGCAGGGGGACTGGGAGAGGGAGAAGCAGGCTTCCCGTGCAGTAGGGAGCCCGATGTGCGGCTCGATCCCAGGACCCTGGGATCATGACCTGAGCCGAAGGCAGATGCTTAACAACTGAGCCACCCAGGCGCCCCTTAGTAATTGGCGGAGTAAATGAATGCTTCTGAAATACTTGTTTGGAAACCGTTCTTATTTAAAAAAAAAAATAGCATTCTCCTGGTAATCTAGTTGGATCAACTTGATATAGGTTTGGCAGCTCCTAAGAGATAATCCAACTTTCACTAGGTTAACCAAATAGAGGTTTTGCTTTTCTCAAGTGACATTAGGTTAAGTGACATTAAGGTAGGACTTCACAGTCCTGGCAAGATCCACAGTCTTCAGGTGTCTGAGCCTTCCTTCCTTTTCGCCATCCTCAGCACGTGGCTTTCATCCTCTGATTTGTTGCCTTGTGGTTTCAAAACGGCTGCCTCTCCTCCAGCATCCTGAGTACCTTTCAGGCAGGAGGGTAGGAAGTGCAAAGGGCAAAACTCAAGTTCCACCTGAATCAGCTCTTTCTCCAAGAGCTTTCCTGATTACATACACATTGAGACTCATGTCTTACGGGTCATAACTGTGAGAAACACCACTCTTCCTAATGAGAAGTCTAGAATAATTGTCTTTTTAGCTGAGCCTATTGCATTTCCGAATAGAGCTGGGGTTCTGTTTTTAAGGCAAATGGGGTTGCTTCCCTAGTATCCATTCTCCCTTAACATATACTTTTGGTAGTTCTGGTAAAATTATAAAGCATTCAGCGTGATCATTTAGTCTAAGTTGATTTATCTTCTAAAAGAAGGAAAAAGCTTCTCATTTTATATCCAGATCTTCTATGGAAAAAATTATCCTACTTTTGCAATGGAACATTACTTGGATAGTAATGGGTTTATAATTACACTGTAGTCAAATAGATGCAAAGAGAACGCTGAAGATAAACTTTTCAGAATGAAAAAAGAAAATAATTCCGTGTGCCATTTCACCCCATATTCACCCCCAAAATAAGGTTGTCTGAAGTAGTTTTTTTCTGAAAAATATTCTGACTATAGAAGAAATGGACACCGAATTAAAGCTCTAATCTTTGAAATTTTTGCAATTACAAAGTAAAATGGTGTCTCACTAATTTGGAAAAGAGGTTTTTGCTTTGTTTTTTTCAGTTCTGCCGGTTGTCTTGCTGGAATTAGCTAGACTGAAAAGCATGTGGCTCTTCTTGCTGGGCCGTGGAAGGGCTATGTGACATATTCCTATTAGGTCACAAGAATGTCTCTCTAAACCACAGGTTGTTCTTTATATTGGGACAAGGAATAATACTGACATCTTTAAAAGGACCTGGAACAGGATGGCCCCTCAGATCAAAAGTTTCACTTGAAACTTGTAGAAAATTCCTGGCCAGACTGTCTTGGAAACTCTCTGATCTTAGGAGGAAAAATGATGGCGTTCTTAGTCTCTATTAAACTCAGCTTTTATATGGAAGATAGCTGACCTTGAACCCAAGTCACAATCACCGTGAAATAACCTATTCGGGAAAAAAAAAATGGAATATTGCACTAGCCTCGGCTATACTGAAAAGCCACATGGAACATGGTGCTCATTTCACTACAGGAGTAAATAGAGGCATTCTTTGCAGAAAAGCAAACTATATCCAGCCTGACCGAAGACAGACAATTAAAGTATATTTAGTACCCGGAGGGTATGAGTTTTAAAGTCACACACTCAAGGGAGAAAAAAACTGGAAATTTCTTCCTTTTCCTATAAATTAATTTAATTTCTATTTTAATGTCCCATTTTTGCCTAATGGCAGAAAATTTAATTATTTCTAGGGCAGCTCAATTGCTTTAGTACTTTTTCGGCTATCTCAGGTTTAGCTCAGTAAAATGTGAGGTTTTTTTTGTCTTTGTCCTTTATAGTAATTAGAATGACACTAGCTTCAGCCCCAAGTATACCCAAAAGTCTTGGTGACTTAAGCACAATTAGGTTGTATTTCTTACTCATGGAAAGTTCTATGTGGTTGTTCCTGGTTGGCAGGTGGCCTTCCATGTGATTGTGTATGGATCTTGGATCCTTCTGTCTCCTGGCTCCTCCTGCCTCTAGGCACTCAGAGTCAGCCGGCAGAGGGAAAGAGACTTCATGAAGACTTCATGCGTACCTCTTCAGCCCAGAAGTGACACACATGACTGGCTTGTATTTAAATGGTGAGGGGTCGTCGTGTGGCTCCCCTTACAACAATGGAAGGCTGAGAAATGTTGTCCCTAGCTGGGCAGCCACTTCTCAAAAGGGAGCATAAGTTATTGGGGTCACCAAGCTATCTCTGCCTACCTTTCACCTTTGCAGTTAATCCCTTAAGAAATATATCATCTTTTGCCAATTGTAATTTCTTGACATTAGAGAATTGAGGATTTAATGGGGGGAGAAAGGGACTAGCTCTCGTGTTAATGATTGATTATATTTTGCACCTGAAAATGGGATCACATCCTTTTTCTTCTACCCGCAGAGATCAGAGAAACTTTAGTATAGATTTCCACATTTTTACATTGTAGTACCTGGAATTCAGGTCTATGATTTTACAGTTTAAGTAAAATACCCCAAATTACAGCAGTCCCACATGCTATGAGAAACATGGCCGGTCCATGTGAACCTTGAAAGGTTGGTTTTTGAACTCATTCTGATCCTAGCATCCAGCTAATGCTTGGCTATCCCTTGGGCATTTCAGGCAGGTTGCAAGAAGGCACAGGGAGGAAGGGGTTGAGCCTATATCGTAAAAGCAAAATGTTCGGAAATTCTCAGCAGACTTCCTCCTGGGTCTCAATGGCCAGAATTGTTCCATATCCACTCACAGGAACAAGAGAGGAGGCTGGGAAAGAGAGCCTTCAAGTTGGACTAATAGATGTTTCAAACAAAATTGGCGGTCTCTTAAGGAAGAAGGGAGAAAAGAATAACAATGTCTGGCTCAGTATTAATAGGCCAATTCATCTGCTTGAGGTAATTATAAGCTTGTTTACACTTCTCAGAGGGCTTAGTATCAGTGCTGTGTGTGTAGGAGAGAGAGAAGAAGAGAGAGAGAGCAAAAGAGAGACAGAGAGAGAGAGAGAGACTAGGTTTATTGGTGCTGTGATGCTGAGCGTGAACCCCCAGGCAATCCAGAGACAGCTTTCATTTTAATCGTTCTATAACTTGGTGGCTAATGAACCAGGATGTCTGTAGACTTATACTTTTGCCTTTCCATATTTTTCAGCCTTGGATTCTCTTCGAACTTGCTAGGACATATTCAAAGTAGGTGTTCTATTTAAACTGGGAAGAAGCACCCTTTAAAAAAAGCTTCTGTTCTCCTTCCCAGCTGCCTCTCTTCATTAAACGCACACACACGGCAGAGTTTCTAAGTTTTTGAGTAAAAAGGAGAATCATCAAGGTCAAAGTAGGTGTGTGGATGGGAGGATGGGAAAAGATGGTGCCTGGGAAGAAGAAAGAACCAAGTGTTCCATATTTGCCCTTTTTGGTGTTTTCTCTTTTCCAAATTGGCTTTCCAAGTGGAATCTAAGAATGTGCAAGCCGTGGCGCATTATTCAATGCATGAGGGTATTTCTAAGATGATCCTAAAGGTCTGGTACAACTGCACTGTCTTTTCTTTTCCAGAAAAGCCCCCCACATTCTATTTCTTATCAATCTCCACATAGTTAGCCATACTCAGGAATTCCCTTTTAGATCTATGAACAATTCTCAGACTAAATCAAAAGAAACATTTTACGTCCCCACCCACTTATTTTGACCAATGTTCCAGTCTCATTGAATTGCTCGTAGATACGAGAAAGCTTTATGATATCTCATACCTCTATGAATTTGCTTAGACTCTTCTCTCCTTTGGAGTCACTCATCTCCGCTCACCCCTACGACCCTGGCTTTGCCATCCCACCCACAATCCTTTCCTGTCATCAGTGAAACATAATAGGTTTAAGGACCAGTTTTTTTTTTAAATACCAAGTCCTTATCTCTTCCCCCCCAACCCAAGTAGAAATTATTACTGCTTGTTGGGATGTGACCATGACTTAGAAAGCCCTTGTGTGCTTGTACTACACGTTGTTAAACATATTTGCTTTCATACCATCTTTCTCAAATACCGGCTAACTATTTAAAAACCAGGACTGTGTTCTAGTCATCTTTGAATTTCTAGTACCTAAAATGGAGCCTCCTTGGGACACAGTATGCATGCAGTAACTATTCCTTGCAATAAAAAAAAAAAATTGAGATTATTAATAACAATGAAGATGAACACATATACTTTAAAAAAGCCAAGCATAAACAAACATGGACTTATGAAATAGAAAATCCTAGGAATAATAATTTATCCTATAAAAAGATGTTTCATTTCTTAAGAGATCACCAAATTTTCTTGAAAATGTCATTTAATAGTTGTTTTTACATTCAGTTTTTCCACAAAAAATCTATTTCTTAAAATAAGCAGTATCTATACTTCAAAAATACAATTGCAGTCAATGGCTTGACTTTTTTTTTCAATGATAATCTGGTTATTGTAGCAGTTCTACTTTGTTCTCCACGTATTTTATTAAATCCATATGTAGGAGCTAAAAATACTTCCTTTTTTGAGAAGCTAGACATTGGTAGTCTATTTCAAAAAATTATAGAGGTGTTATCTATTATTAACAGAGTATAAATTTAATATTTTTGCTGTATATTATGTTTCATTTACCCAAAACTCTCACATTTGGTTTATCATCTTATTCTTACAATGTGCTTTTGATAGGCATTCAATTTCACCAGCTAATCCTATATCTCCTTTTATTAAAAAACAACGGAGATAGAGTGCCCATGACCCTTCTGAAATCTCACGGTTAGTTTGCTGACCCTTTTCTTCTAATTAATTAATGTGCTTTTGGAATTTACATGTTCTTAGGGTGGGCCTCTGTGCTGCTCCATGTGCTCGGTAACATTCGTAGTGTCAGCAAATCAAGCAGCCAACAACCATTGCATGTGCACCTCCCTTTATTGCTTCTGCAACGTCCTCAGATTTTCAGTCAGAATTCCAAATTAAGCTATTGTATTTGGAACACAGCTTTCGAAACCCTGTCTTCAAATAGCAAGATCTGGCTCCCTCACACATTGTGATGTGAAAATCTGAGTACAGGGAGCTCTAAAGGAGCAGAGCTCCCTTTGCTGAGGCCAGGGTTTCCCTGGAGGTAGAGAATTAAGATGTAGATGCTGAACTGGATACCCAGAACCATTTGTCCCTTTCCTCTCCTCTCTTTCTTACCCCTCCACTTTCCAGTTGGAGGAGGACTTGAAAATAATGAGATGACTTGCCTGAGGCCGAGTACCTAGTTGTCTCTAGGGGTAGGCCAACGTACAGGGCTTCTGGACCAGGGTTGCATAAGGGAAGCATTAAATATCAAAGTGAACAAAGAACAGCCCCGTTTTGATTTGCAGATGTAGCTGGATTATAAAAAATTTAAAGTGTATTCCATTTAGCAAAACATCTAAACATGTTCTTCATAGTGACATTATAGATGCTGAGTCAGCCTCTTCTTGCCCTTTTATGACTGAAGAAGTTGATGAGAATGTTGGACTAATAACAGACAAACATGAATTACAACTTACATTTGTATGACTGGGCTTAGTCCTTTGCAAAGCACATTCATGCATTTGATCCACTAGAGACCTAGATCCTTATCGGACCCAGATCAGCATGGAGGTCTGCAGGGCAGCTGCTGACCTGACCCATCCCTCTGTTGAGATGAGCCCAGGTTGCATCCTGAGTCCCGGACCTCTACGTGCAGTGCTCTGCGGAGCACGTCACACGGTAGGAATCTACTAATCAAGTGGAGGGCCACACGAATGTGAAGTGAAAAAGGTCAGGGAGGAATGTCCAGTCCTGACCCCAAACCTGCCACAGAGAATCTCTGCTACCATTCGGACCTCCGTGTGGCCTTTATGGAAGAGAAGCTCAGGATTTCAGAGAGGGGCTCAGACATGTGAAATCCAGTGATGAATAAATCTTCAGAAATGCCAAGCTCTGTTATTATTCTGAGTAACAATTAGTCCCCAGATGATTTTTATTTTGGGGAAGAAGATCTCAGAAGTGATTAGTCAACTAGCTGCACAGCTGCAAATGTCTTCAGATTTGAAAACATTGCCCTTTTTGCAGAGGACAGACAACAAGGATCCAAATGCAAGCAAATTTTGCATATACAAAAAAACTACTCCGTCAGCAAGCTTAATTAGGTAGAAAAAGTTTGTCTCTAATTCCATTATAAAGGCAGATTATAAATCAACCAATCATAGGATTTGGAGGCTAGAAGAAACCTCAATTTTGCTACTGCCCCACATGGCTAGCTTGGCAAATACAAAAGCAGATGAAATTTGATTCTGATTAGTGCTCTAAAAGAAAAAAAAATATTTCTATTCTGACATACAATATTTCTTTACTAATATGAGACAATTTTTAAAATGTAGTATGTTATTAGTTTGATATTTAATCTTTGAGCCCTGAATTATTAGTCTTTAATAAACAATAACATTTAATATATATTAGTGAGTATTAAAAACACATAAGCTTTTTATTTCTTAACATATATTTACTTTACAAAACAGAGCAGAGGAAATATTACCTACAAGAAATGCCATTTCTTATTCATATTCTTTCTGTAATCCTGGTTCCCTAGCAACCAGGGTAAATTTTGTAGGGGGAAATTGGAATAATAATGCCTTTCTCATAGGATTGTTGTAAATTTCAGTAGAAAAGTACTTGTTAGTCACCAGTTGTGTTGAGTGGTCGATAAAGTTCACTTCTATTTCTTGTTTCCTTCACATAAACGCGGGAGTTTTGGTCCCTGGTCAGCCAGGGGAAGACTACTTTTAGTCAAGTAACCCTTCAGATTAAACTAAATTGGAAATCTTTTCTTTGAGCTTCTTTTTTTAAAGTTTATTTTCATTTTCACTTCTTTGTAACAGGAAAGATGGGAGGGCTGGAAGGGTCCCTTCATGGAGAAACCTTGCTTTCAGTATGTGTGATTGAATTTTTAAAGTATCCTTGCTTCTGATGTACTTAGCCATTTGCTGTATTCACTCTAGCTATTGGCAAGGTATATTTATGGACTCCCTACGCACACCTATCTTCTAGGACATACAACTGAACCCTTTTGGAATGTTTGTAGTCTAGGGAATACATGATAATATTGTACTGTATGATCAGTATTGAGTGCTGGAAATACAAAGCACTTTGGAATTCAAAGAAGAACAGGATCACCCCCTCCTTTGGGGGTGTAAGATATCTTCTTGGAGAAAGTGGGATTTGGATAGAGAAGTGGAGGGGGTGGATTTCACAGAAAAGAACATGGAGAAGGTGGAGTGGTTAATCTTTCTTAAAAGAAAAAAGGGAAGAGAGAAATATTCCAGAAAAAAAGAATAGGCCAGTTTATTTAGAGCCTAAGGGTTTGTGCATTATCATGATTAATCACAGGAAGAGTTGCCAAGCTTTCATTATAAAAATATTCTCCAGGAGAATTCATCAAGTTCTATTGCCTATTAATTTCTGTTGATGCATTTTATTTAGCATCTTCAATGACAGTGGACACTTTTTTTAAAAAAAGAAATGAAAGCAATAAGATGACGCTCATTAGATAAATGATTTATGTGTCATATTTTAAAACTAAGCAGTATCATGGCCCCAAGCAAATTACAAGTCTTTAGTTTTAGTATGTTTGCAGTGTCCTTGAAATGTCTAAGCTTAGGACTTAACATTTTTACTTAGTGCATATCAGTTGATAGTGTTTTATCATCTCAAATTTATTATTTATCAATAAATTATGAAACAAGGCAATGTAGTTCTGTGGTACATGTTTTAATTTGGAACTTTAAAAAATTTTGGTTTAGGGGCACCTGGGTGGCTCAGTCGGTTAAGCATCCAACTCTTGATTTCAGCTCAGGTCATGATCTCAGGGTCATGAGATTGAGCACCAAGTCAGGCTCTGTGCTGAGTGTGGAGCCTGCTTAAGATTCTCTCTCTCCCTCTGCTCTCTGTCCCTCTCCCCTTCTCACCATCTCAAAAAAAAAAAAATTGGTTTACAGGCTTACTTTTACCATTAAAATAATCTTGTATGACCTTGGATATATTTCCCATCTGTGAATCTGTGTAATCATGTATAAAATAACTGAGACTAAACTTAAATATATTTTAATCCCTTCAAGTTTTAAAATTGTATAATATAAATATATAGACACACATATATGTATTTTTTAAACTACGATACTCTTTTATTTTTATCTTTTTTTAAAACCACATTCATGAAAATGGGATCTGCACAGTGCAAATGGTTTTTTCTTAGGTAGCAAGAGAATTTTTCAAGAGCTGCATAGCAGCTTTTAGCCCAGCTAAATCTTACTGTCAAAACCAACATCTGGGGCACCTGGGTGGCTCAGTCATTAAGCGTCTGCCTTCGGCTCAGGTCATGATCCCAGGGTCCTGGGATTGAGCCCCACATCAGGCTCCCTGCTTGGTGGGAATTCTGCTTCTCCCTCTCCCAGTCCCCCTGCTTGTGTTCCCTCTCTCACTGTGTCTCTCTCTGTCAAATAAATAAAATCTTTAAAACAAACAAACAAACAAAAAAACCCAACATCCTGGGGACGCCTGGGTGGCTCAGTAAGTTAAGTGTCTGCCTTCAGCTCATGTCATGATCCCAGGGTCCTGGGATTGAGTCCCGCATCAAACTCCCTGCTCAACAGGGAGCCTGCTTCTCCCTCCCCTTTGCTGCTCCCCCTGCTTGTGCTCTTTCTCTCCCTCGCTCTCTCTGTGACAAATAAATAAATAAAATTAAAAAAAAAAACCCAACACCCTAAAGAAATGTAATGAGATAAATGATGATTTTAAAAGCAGGTCTTCTTTCTGTTCCTGGTTGGGTGAGGCTTGCAAGGAATTCTGAAACACGCGTAATTCAACATTCATTTCAGAACTTCATGAGGTTTTGCAGTTCCAAAGTGTATCTACCCATACACTTGACCTGAATGACCTCTTATGAAAGATAAAAATATACTTAAGTCTCACCTCCGGAACTGTTGAGGGATGCCACCCTTCTGAAGATTGTGCTATTTTCTATCTTGAGGATATATCCACAAGAGGCCAACAGCTGATGAGTGGTTACCCCACTTATCAGTATAGCTAAAACGTCCCTCTGGTAATTGTGTCTCTCAATGTTCCAGCGAGAAGACTGGGCTCCCACTCTCTGAGCCTATGTGTGTTAGAGAGTATACTTGCCAATATCAACTAACACAGACCATTGATTGAACATTGCTGATGCATCTCTATCAACAGAAGCCATGCAGGGTTTCTCAGAACCCCTGCAAGAAAGCCCATGACAGACTTCTGCATAGTTGTAGTTTCTCACGGCCCTGAGAAAATCTTTCAGACATTTTCATAAGCCTGAGTCCTATATGGGCATGTAATTCTAGCTACACATAAATAAATAACATCAGTGCTAATAGTACATACACTCTGTATTGTGAGGTAATTTTTTCCTAAAGGCCTATTGCTATACATTTTTAATTGCCTTCAGAATAAATAGAAGCTTTTCTTTACAAAGAGGTTAATGAAAGATTAAGCCCTTTTTTCCTGTGTTTCTATCTAATGAAAACAAATGTATACATCTTCTTCAAGGTTTGAGAACATAGGAGACCCCATTTCTATTCCCCCAAAGCAGATTTGAATTTTCTAGCTTTGTTTTTTTTCATATTGAAAGGTAGTAAATTATATAAACCAAAATAAAACTATGATTACAAAAACTATTATTCACAATAAACCTATATTACATAATTTGAAGTTAGCCATGGTGTAGTGTAAAACTCATAGTAAAATACAATAAGGCAGAACTGGATTGAGACTTTGGCCCTATTAGTTAATAGTATGATGACTTCTGGAAGTTGCCTAAATTTTCTGATCCTTTGTTCTCATCTATCAAATGGAGATGATAATCTGAAACCATAGGGTCATAAGATAATGAAATAATGTGTTTGGCACAGAAAAGGTGTTAAAAAAATAGTACTCTTCTTCTCCCCTCTCCTCCGTAATCATGTTGAAAGCATAGGGCAGGTATTCAATGAATGCTTCATGGAAAAACAAAAAATCAAGAACTCATGATTTTATTTCAGGCCTCCTGTTTTCCTTACTTATACACTTTCCTGAGTTATCTTGATTTTTTTGTTGGCCACAACTACCACCTCTATGCTCACTGATGGCCTCCATATTTCTTTTTTTTTTTAAAGATTTTATTTATTTATTTGAGAGAAAGAGAGAGAGAGCACATGAGATGGAAGAGGGTCAGAGGGAGAAGCAGACTCCCTGCTGAGCAGGGAGCCCGATGCGGGACTCGATCCTGGGACTCCAGGATCATGACCTGAGCCGAAGGCAGTCGCTTAACCAACTGAGCCACCCAGGTGCCCCGATGGCCTCCATATTTCTGTGTCTGGTCCAAATCACTTTTCTGTGCTCCAGACCCTTATATCTTTATGCTTTTTAGTACATGCCTCTATTAAACTCACTTTAAAGTCTACATTTCCCAAATTGAGTTTAGCATCTCTCTCTTACCATTAAAAAATATAACAGCAACCAAACAATTAGCTTTTCTTGCTTTGTTTCCTATCATGAGTGCCCAAGCTTCAAATTTGAGTTACAGCTTGGACTCTTCTCTAACTTCTTCACATCCAATTCCTAAGTTTCATCCCTTCTACTCCCTGAATATCTTTCAGATCCACCTACAACTCTCCAGTCTTACTGCTACTACCCTGCTTCAGACCACCATCATTGATTGCCCGAATTTTTGCAACCAACTTTCAACTGGTCTCTCTGCTTCTAGTCATGCTTCTCTCCAATCTGCTGCTCATTATGCAGACAGAAAGATCTTTCTAAATCTACTGCATATTGTGTCTCTTCCATACTTAAAGTCCAGGCTTATCACCCTTCTAACACAGCTTATATGATGTCCCCTTAATATGCTTTATTTACAATGGGGTGCTCTCTCTAGACCTCCTTGAGGACTCAAGCATTCATTGTAGTGTTACAAGCCAACAGCTCCCAATTATGTCCCTCCGCCTTTCCCTCAGCTGAAAGTACTTGCATAAGGTTATACCCTTCCCAGGGTAGCCGGCATTCCGTGACAGCTCCACTCAGAGGTATGACATTCCACCCCCTTATCCCAAGCAGAGAGAAGTCTGAATTTAAGAACTCTCTGTAGGGTTGGTTGAAGACTCTGTTGTGGTTTTGTTATAGCCCAGCTTCTTTCCTGAACACAGAGATAGAAGTTGAGTAGTAGACTGCCTTCATTGCTTCACAGGTGTTGATACTGAAAGTTCTCCCAATAAACTTCCTGCATGAAAGCCTTGACCTCTGAGTCTATATCCCAAAGAACCCAACCTTTGACACAAGACTCTCCCCTGGACTATGCAGCATTTCAGCCTCATACTGTGTGACTTCTTCCCTTTGCCTTCTATCCTTTATCCAGTCTGACCTAATTTCAGTTCTTCAAACATACAGTGCTCTACCTGTAGCACTTGTCCTTTCCTCCAGGCTCTCCCTTCCCTCATTCTTTGGGTCTTTGCTTAAAGTGTCACTTCTTTCAGGAGGTTTTTCCTATCCAGATTCTAGTTAAGTGCGCTTTCTTTGTGTTCTCCTGGTGGTTCCTTCCTCATTGCACTTGCCACTGCAGCATTGTATTATTACAGCCCATGACCATGTCTAGTCTCTATTACTGATTGGTTGTAGGCTCTGTAAGGAAAGGGAATTATGCACCATTGTATCCTCATTCATTTCACAGTGTTTGGCTTATTCTGGTCTCTCAAAAAATGCTGAATGATTGAAAGAATATGTGAATGAATGAATGTTATTTAAGACTGGATTTACAGTGGTTAAAATTAAGACATTCATGGAAGAAGAATTTATATGCTTATTTAAGAATGATCATGTGCATTTTGGATGAGAACTTTAATTTTTACTGAATATACCCGTGTGTGTTAATTCAGTCATTAGCTCATTTATCATTCAAATGCAGGGATTTTTAAAAATTCCATAATGCATAGTCCTCCATAGGAGTTGGTCAAAAAATGTCAATTCCACTTCTGCTAAGAATTTATGTCCAATTATATTAACATTATATTTAAAGATTTACTTATTTATTTGAGAGAGAGAGGGCTGAAGGGAGGGGCAGAGGGAAAGGGAGAGAGAGGGAATCTTGAGCAAATCCTGGCTGAGCAGAGAGCCTGATGTGGAGCTCGATCTCATGACCCTGAGATCATGACCTGAGCTGAAACCAAGAGCCAGAGGCTTAACCAACCAAGCCACCCAGGCATCCCATTAGTATTATTTAAAAAAAAAAAAAAATACCTCTTCCAGAAACATCTGACTTGAAATTTTGTCAGAACCTAAAGTTATACTACTTTTTCCCTCCCACCATCTACTCTCTGTCTGCTGTTCCCAGCAATGGGAAATGAAGGACCAAAATTGATCACATCCTGTTAGGGTAGTTTTATTAGGTGACCCAAGAAATAAAATAGCCCAACAATGGTGTTCAAAGTAGTAAATTCCTAGCCTTATGCTATAAAATGGGAAAGAAGGAGGAAAGTTGATGTAAATGCCAACCACCCTCCACACTGAGTTCCTCAAGTTGGGTTTCCTGGAAGTAGGACAGGCTCTCGGACATCATAACAATCAGACTTTGAGGAATCAGATGCTCCCCTGGAGAAGAGGGTGGGACTTCCTAAGCATTTCCGGGTTAAGAAAGTCACTCCTGTTGGCCTAGGGCCATTCTTCAGGAAAGGAGAAAGCTAGGACCTGTTTGACATCCACACGGACAACAACTGCGGGATCTGCACGCTGTCCTGGTAAAGGGAATTTGACCAATGTCTATTACGCTCTTCCCCTACCTCTGTGTTTGTATCTTGAGATAACTACAGTCTATGCATGCTGCTTGCTGTCATCCTTATTTTGACCTCAAACTTTTCTTTTGGGACAGAGTACCAGAATTCCCTACATTGTCAGAAGTTATCACTAATTTTCTTAGAATTTACAAGTGGTCCATGTACTGTTGACAGTCTCTTATTTCTAAATTTGAAAATGAAAATAATAATTCTAGTCTAGAATTTCATAACTTCTGATTTACTATTATTCGATCTCTCATTGAGATAGAAGAGAATATTGAAATCTCGTAGATTCTTACAAAGCATGTTAGAAACAAGTTATTTTCTAAAGTTTTTAAATATTTGGTGACATTGCTGGTGTCAGTGGGAAATTTGTACATAATTATATGTTTATTCCCAGTGAAATATGAGATGATCTGCTACTGAAACAATTAGAGGGAACCTGAGGAAAGGGTATCATAGGTCCACCTCCCAGGTAAGAGCTTGGCATAAGGCGTATACTTGTTCACAAAAAGATGTCAGCCTTCCAATCCACACATTTGATAGCAAAGGGGTGAGAATTTGCTCTTATCCAACATTCCAGAATATTCATATTTTAGACCCGTGTCAGAAACTGTAACACCAAACTCTGCTTTTGGACTCATCAAAATTTAGAGAAGTAGAGCTCATAGAGGATACTTTGATGGCACGCAGCTCAGTCTTCTCAGCAGTTTTTCTAGACCTCATTATTGCATAAGCAGAGAGCTTTATCCTGGGACCATACTGTTGTTTTTTTTAAATCAAGTACAGAAACTAGAAGCACACAATGGTCAAATTCTAGAGAGGTCCACTGCAGCTTTCATTTGATTATAATCCCATCATTTTCACTGATGTAGAACCATGAGAGGCTGTGGTTGAAACCACTGCAGTGTCTGTTAATAGTCTGACCAAACAGTTTCAGTTAAAACCAAAGATCATCTAAACATGTATCTTTTGGATAGAAGAAAAAAATTCAGTGAAAATTGGCTTCAAACTCAAGTTTAGAAAGGATTCTAAACAGGATTATGTAAGTCAAACTAAAAATGCATGCAAATCACTACCTAATTTCTATGAAACTTAGCACATTCATTGCTAAATTAGAAAGTAGTTGGACAATTCTTTGCTCTCTGGGGAGTGTGAAAACCTCCAGGCCCATAGCCAATAGACTGAATGCCTGGTTAACTTCAGGCTGCCTGGATACTCACTATTGTTACTGAAACCCCTATCACATGGCTCAGATCTAGCTCTGGCAGGTGAAATCTAGGGAAAAGGGAAGATCACGTGGCCCAGTTTGTCCATCTCAAAAGGCTTCTCTACTTTTGCCAAAACGGAGTCCATCCTCATCTCTGGGAGGAAAAGAAAATTGTTTTAAGAATTGCTTATTAAGGGGAAAAAAAACTCTTTACAGATTTTTTTTGAGGTTTTCACCCGTTTATTTGAGAGAGAGAGAGAGCACAAGCGGGGTGAGGGGCAGAGGGAGAAGCAGACTCCCTGCCAAGCGGGGAGCCTGATGTGGGACTCGATCCTAGGACCCCGGGATCATGACCTGAGCTGAAGGCAGACGTTTCACCAACTGAGCCATGCAGGCATGCCAAACTTTTTACAGATTTTTAAGAATACGTATGTGTGTGTGTGAGTGTGTGTGTGTGTGTGTGTATGTGTGTGTGTGTATGTATACACACACACACAAACATATATATATATATATATTTATGTTTTTGTTTAAAGTCTAGTTAACATACAGGGTAATATTATTTCCAGGTATACAATATCATGATTCAAAAATTCCGTTCATCAGCCCGTGCTCATCACCACAAGTTCACTCCTTACTCCCCACCACCTATTGGCCCCAGCCTCTCGGCCCTCTCCCCTCTGGTAACCAGCAGTTTGTTCTCTAACTTTAAAAGTCTGTTTCTTAGTCTGCCTCACTTTTTTCTTTTTCCATTTGCTCATTTGTTTTGTTTTTTAGACATTGGGGAGGGTATGTGCTATGGTGAGCACTGTGAATTATGCGCAAGACTGTTGAATCACAGAGCTGTACCTCTGAAACAAATAATGCAATATATGTTAAAAAAAAAAAAAGAAGATAGCAGGAGGGGAAGAATGAAGGGGGGGAAATCGGAGGGGGAGCCGAACCAGGAGAGACTATGGACTCTGAGAAACAAACTGAGGGTTCTAGAGGGGAGGGGGGTGGGGGGATGGGTTAGCCTGGTGATGGGTATTGGGGAGGGCACGTTCTGCATGGAGCAGTGGGTGTTATACACAAACAATGAATCATGGAACACTACATCAAAAACTAATGATGTAATGTATGGTGATTAACATAACAGTAAAAAATTTTAAAATTCCACATTTAAAGCAATTTTGTGCTTGGATTTTAAACACTTAGCTTTTGCATAAAATATCCAAGTTGACTCAAAGAGAACACAAGAGATCTTTAGATTTTTATCCAGACAAAGCCAAAAGTAGATCGGTTACGGGGCTACATTGCAGGACTCTGCTATTTGCCTCACACCCTCTTGGCTACACAGGCCATGAAACCTCTGCTACTTTGTACCTCCTTTGCACAGGCTAGCTCAGCGTGTTCAGGTGAAGGCAGCTACAGCTGGTCACAGGGTGGTCACAGAACATTGGGGCCACTTTAAGGAGTCTCTCTCTGTGTTCTCCACATCTGAAGCATTGTGCTACAGGGGCCAGCAGGGTATTAAATCTCCATGGGACGAACATTGACCATGGGCAGACAGGAGAGAGGAGGGAACCAGCAAGTCGATTGTGTGTCTTTTCCTTCCTCTTAAGGACAGACCCAAAGCCTGGTTTTGTGATAGGGCCTGTGCAGAGACTTCCCACATGGCTAAGTGACCAGCTGTGTGTTTTGGTGAAGTAGGCCAGCTCCAGAATGCACCACCTGAACTGACTTCCCGCTTCTTGCTTCTCTCCCTCTGTTTGCTCCTCTGTGATGGCCTCAGGCTGTTTGCTAGTCAGCCTTGGCTAGGACTAGAACAGAATCCCTTAACTACTGCTTGATGAAATAATTATGAAACACTAAATGTCAACCACATAACAACATTTCCAAAGCCCAGCTTAATACTTCTTTTCAGGTTTTATTGTCATTAAGAACACAGTAGCTAAACACAAGGGGAAAAATGAGGAAGGCTTAAATGAGAAGTAGTAAGAGTGGTTTTCATTGGTAAGTTTACAGAGGTACCCAGTTTGTTTGTTTGTTTCTTTCTATGGCATATTCTTATTTTTAATTTTTTACCTAAAGTGCAGGTATTTATGCATTTAAAGGGTTACTAAAAGAATATGTAAAATAATTTTATATTGTATCTTAAAATGTCATAGCTATTGTTATTTTTTTCTAATCTACTTTGAAGTATTATTCTATGAAGTATTTTGTTTCCCTTACTATATCGCAAGTACCAAAACGGAATTTAGTAGGTGCTCAAAAACTGTTTGAATGAGTAAGGGAATGTATGGAAGGAAGCTTATGAAATAGGTATTTCATTTCCAAAAGATCATTTTGCCTCTCCACATCTCTACCACAGGACATCCGCCCTCCTCCATTTTTACCACCTGATTCAAGTCCCCATCGTCTCTTGCCTAAACTATTGCAAAAGCTTCCTAATTATAATCCCTGCTGGTTTTCTTGCCCTTGCCCTGTTTAGTCCAGGAAGCATCCAGCAGGGACCTTTAAAAAGTGAAAATCAAAGTATGTCATTCCACTGCTTAATGCATCTGGAAGAAAACCCAAAGCCCTTATCAAGTCACACAAAGCCCTCTATGATGTGGCCCCAGCCTGTCACTGGTCTTGTTTCCTACACCATCCTTCTCCTCCAAGAATGGCGCTCATTCCCACCTTAGCAGATTTGCCCATACTGTTCCCTTTGTCAGGAATGCTCTGCCTCTGGATCTTTATCTGACTTATTTTCTAGTCATTTCAGCCTTACATTATATACCACCTCCTCAGTGAGGTGTTTCCCTAGTGAACCAATCCATTGTTGCCCCTCTGCTGCCCCCTTCCCCATAGTCATTGCCTCTCACAGCACCCTAACTTCCTTTGGTTCTAGATCTTGCCGCTCCCAGAAATTAGCTTGTTCATGTATTTGTTTAGCTTTTTTTTTTCTCGTGCCCCTTCCTCACTCAGCACACACGCACTAAAATGTAGGCTCCATGTGGACTTAACACACACTTGTTCAGCACCTGGTTCACACCAGACACAGAGGATTTATCTCCACTGTTAATTTTGGCACTGGTATTCTATACAGAGCTTTTAAAGTTCTTTCATGTTAGAAATGTTATTGTGAAACCGCAAGCAGCTTTAACTTGAATCCAGTGAAGGAATAACAAACAAATGAAATACTTCTTTGATGACAGTGCCCCACAAAGATGTAAATTATATCCAGCTACTTACTTTGAGAAATTGGATAAGGGGATACGAAGATCCTTAGGGAAAACTACTTGTTCACTCCTTTAAACTCTCATATTTTGTTACTACTTTTATTCTTTTTTAACAAGCATGTTATAATCTTTCTGGAATTTTAAAATACATTCGTGTCTCCACACTTTTGTGGTTGATGTTTTCCTGGGTCTAATAGGGTAACTCTTCATGTTGAGGTGATCTTAGTTTTGCTTTTCTTGCAGGAAAATACTGGAGTAATTTCCCTGCAGAATTTAAAACTGAGATTACCCAAAGCAATTTCATCTAGTTAATTGTTCCACTGTGACCTAAGAGACCTTTCTTTCCCACTGCTGTTATCAGAAACTTGACATCATCAGATAGTGAAACCAGAGGTACTGACAACTGAGGCCTCAGCCTAATCTTGGCATCTTTACATGAAACAGATTAACTACCGGCTGAAGGCTGACCAAGAAGTCCGCAAGATTGCGGCAAAAATCCCTTCCTGTAGTTAAGAACTCAGATCAGCAGTCCTTAAGAGCTTTGGAAGCAACATCAAGATTTTAGTTTCTTCTACGCTTATTTTCTCACCCTGCAACACACACATTTTTATGTACTCCCAAAAGTAATATGAAACAGAAGTGTGTGTGTGTGTGTGTGTGTGTGTGTGTAGTTCATCGCTCTGGGGATATGGAATAAGAACATTTTTCTTAACAGAAAAGACTTTAAATGTAAAAGCCATCCCCACAGAAATTCTTTGCTTTATAACATGCCTCCTTTATTTTCCTGGGGGAGAAAGTGCTCTATGGAGGGTCAGTAAAGTTGCTAGCTTCCACATTGGTTTAATGTCTGCAGATAGAATTAAGAACACTTTAATGTGCCCATCCTCCAATATTACCACTTTCTGGCCAGGTTTAAATTGGGTTTGAGGCCTTCAGTGTCTACGAATGGCAATATCCACACTAACAGTGATTGGGGGGCATGTTAAATATTTCACCAATGGTTTTGTCTGGAGTCTCTAATGCTGTCTTTGTAGAGGTAAACTAAGTACATGATATTGGATATTATCTGTGGGCAACGGACAAAATATTTAAATGTAGTGGTTCCGGGAAGGTGTAACATTCAGCTGTCTTAACTGCTCTGTATTTTTACTTCTCTTTTAGTTGTACACTGACTATGACAAGCTTCATTTTGCAGTAGACCACATCTCTTAAATTTTCTTTTATTCCATGACAAGTTGGTAGAAGGGAAAGTGCAGATAGGAATCCATCTCTGTACCTAATCCTTGGAGCTCCATTAAAATGAAAACTTCCTTGTCTTGGTTTGTAGCTCCTTTGATCCAATGAGTAAAATAATTTCATACATATTAAATCATTTCCCAGCAAGAGTTTAACAGGTATAAATATCATTTTTAGAAACTGAGCTCTAAATCTTTAATAATGGATTCAAAGATTTCTCATCAGTTTAGTGAGGTCTTTCTCTAACTGAAATACCACATTTGCTATGGAAATGGCACTGATTCATTGTCTTCTTGTTTCTTGTGTTTATCAAAAATATTGAGCAACTACTTATTGGTGCTGGATTCTGTTCTGTGTACTAAGAAAATAAAATGTTGATTTTTTTCTTGTCCTTCTTAGTGTTCTACCTAGGTATACTATATTCACTAGTAGGATAAAATATCTTGCTCAGTTCTGAACAGCATGTGCAATCGGAATTATTCTTTAAAACATGTTCATACTGAGACTAGTTCTCGTCACTAAAAAGGAGTCTTATTTTCTCAATGATTTTCTTCCGTTCCCAAGAAGACGTGAGAGGCCTACTGCTGAGAGCAGAATAATTAGAATCTTCTTACAGAAGGAGCTTTGTACTTACTCTTCTTTAAGATAATACAAGCAGTTAAAAGCAACATAAACATGAGAAACACATACTGTCGGTAAATTATTCTTTTTTGAAACTACGTACAGTCAACTTGTAGTTTATTCTCGGGCTTAGGGTATTATTCTTTTCCTGAAGTAAAGTTAGTTGGTAAATGTTTTGTAGATTTATAAGTATATCCAGATACTGAATAAAAAAGAAGCATTTCTAAGACCTTTGTGTTCGTTTGGCGATGCCCGATGAATAACGAGGCAGCTCTTACCTTCTGCCTGTGTTCTTGAATATAATTCTGTACAATCTAGATACCACTTGGGCACTAAGGATCCACGTTAGGTACAGCCTTGCTAAATTTGGTTAATTGATCCCTCTTCCCCTTCACTGTGAAGCAATGAACGGTCACCCACAAAGCCCCCACCCAATGTGAACCAGGTAGAATCATTAGCAACATGACCTTAAAGGAATATCCAAGCAGATAGTGGATCTGTCTGGATCCCGAGAGCATCTTCATCTGGCAAGCTGCCTGCTCTCTGCATTTAAGATTGACCTGATTGTGCTTCCTGCCCAAAAGCTCATTCTCACACTATGGGGCCAAGTGTGCCTCAAGACTAAAGGCTCAGTATGGTATTCCAATGTAAACAGCCCCTTTGCCCTATGCTCAGTCCACCTGCTATATGCCTAAATGGATTATAGAATTCATTCACCATGATGAACCGTGATCTGTGAAACCTCACCTTTACATTCATTGAACTATAATGTGTACCAGTTTTTCCAGTTATATTTTATTTGGAAGCCTGCTTTCCATTGTTCGTCTTTTGGTAAGACTGCCAGGATTTACTTTGGGCAAATTACCTCTCTTCATTTTTGTGCAGTTAAGGTATTTTACTTTCTGCTGCTCAAGAGGAACAGCAAATGACTCGGGCTGGGCCAGCTGGATTTTCTCTCCCGCCAGGCTTAGCACTTTGAGCAGAGGAACAGAAGGATAGAACCGGTGCTCAGAGCCTGCTCGCGTTGGCAGCGGCACTCTGATAGGCCCGCTGCTTTGGGTCTCCGGAGCCTGTTTCATCGTTCTTATCTTTTTCTCGCCAAGGCCTCTTCTCCAACCTTTTCATGAATCTTGAACTACAAACTATCCTCATAATACACTGTTTTCTCCTTAAGTTTCTCCAACTCTCAGTCAGAGTTGATTTTGTTGCTTGTCACCAAAGAATTCTAGCTGAAATATGTTGCTTTCTTGAGTGCCAGTCTGAACTGCATCTGTATTCCTTACGGATTTAACCAACAGAGTTATTTTTTGAATGGGCACTTTGGAGTAAATATTGACGGTTTTAGAAATGGCTTCAGTGAGGGACCTGTTACCATCTTGCATTTCAGGCCTAGTTAAAAAGAAGATTAAGTTAATATACCATTTCCCTGGTTGCGCATTAAATATTTCTTTGGGTGCCTAGAAAGAGTATATTTCTTTGTCAGATTAAGAGGGAGATATAAAGTAATAAAAGATCCATATTTCCGTATGAAAGGAAGTTTCAGTTTATTGTCTAATAAGATTAACCTGTTTATAAACCCATTATATTTAACCACAGAAAGTTAAACAAAATGGAAGTCTTAAGTAAAAAACAAAACAAAAAAAAACCCCCAAAACAAAACTCGCCATACAAAAAGAGGTCACAAGGCAATCACGTGGTTCAACGCCAAGCCAGGGAAGGGTTAACAAGGGCCGCAGCGTCAGAGGAAGGTGAGATATGTAGTGTTGGAGTGATCTAAGGAAGTTTCCCAGAGGCTTGCTGGAGGTCGGATGAACAGGGCCAAGAAGGATGGGGTGTCCAGTAGAGTAGTGTTGTTAATTTAAGGATATCCCCCAACTCCGCAACGCATGCCAAACCACGAGAGAGCACAGCTGTGGAAGATACGTTACAATAACATTCTCGAACTGGCCTCTGGCACCTGGACACCTCACTCCTACATCTTCCAATTCAACTCTCACATTAGCTTGCTTTCTCTTGCTCACATTGTCTGATTTGGCAACACATTGGATCAAATCTCCGAGCTCCTGACCCTCCCCACTTTCCTTGCAGGTTGTAAATTGCCTCCTTCCTCCAGTATTGATTTTGGAGTGTCCTCTTGGTAATGCCCTTCTTCCAACTGGCTCCTCTGCTGACATAAAACTGCCCTTTTCAGCAGCACCTCCTGGGTACGTGCCAAGCTTCTCTCCTTTAAAGTCCCCAAAGGCTGTAGTCCTGTAACTGGGAGGGCCTGGATTGACTGAGGGAAAGAGTGATATAACTTCAGGCAAGAGAGCGAGAGGCCAAAGGCAGATGCAGAAAAGTGTGTGAGATACTAGGGGAGAGCACTGACTGACTGGGATGACAGGACTCAGTGGGGGACTCGTGAAAGATTAAAACTGCTAAAGCAGGGTGCAGGTGATGAGTGGTCAGGATGGATTTTGTACTATCGGTGATAGCACATGATTCGGTTTTTGTTTGTTTGTTTTTTTAAGATTTTATTCATTTATTTGACAGAGAGAGAGAGAGAGAGAGAGAGAGAGAGAGCAGGAGCATGTGGAGCGGCAGACAGAGGCAGAGGGAGAAGCAGACTCCCCGCGGAGCAGGGAGCCCAATACGGGACTCGATCCCAGGACCCCGGGATCATGACCTGAGCTGAAGGCAGGATGCTTAGCCGACTGAGCCACCCAGGCGCCCCCACATGATTGTTTTTAAGCAGCACCATCTATAGCAGCACCATTCCTATAGCAATAGGAATATCGACTGGATTTTAGAAAGATTAATTTGGGAAGGTTATGATCAATAGACTGAAAACAGGAGACTCTTGCAATAGCCTAGAGGTGGAGAGATGAAGTTATTGGATAGATGGTGACACCATCTTTCACTTATATGGAAATAAATGACTGAGGAGAGAGGCATATTAATGTTCCTAAGACCCAAAATGGTTTTAACTATGCTGGGCTCATGCGGAATAAATTACCATTGATTATTCTATAGATTTCAGAGTAAGCCAAGATAATAAGAAAAAATGATTCTTACCATTTTATCCAGCTTGGTTGTCAAAAATAGTCTGATTCTTTGAAATTCTTCTACTTGAGATGTGCAGGCATAGAATATGCAGTACTGTTACCAATATAGGAAACCCCAGCCCCCTATCCTCCTACCAAGATGGATAATCAGGCAGCTGCCCATGAACAGAAACAGCTCCAGGGCAGTTCAGGAGGCCACATAAGAAATTTTAGCAACACAGTGAACAAAAATCCTGAGAAGAGAATACAAGAAGGGTAGAAAGAACAGCTGCATTTTGCCTGCAGCATCCCAAGCCCCAAGCTGGCACTGAGCAGAGTGAAGAGGGAACTCCCCAGATGGAAAGAGTTTCTCTCCCAAGGAAAGGGACGGTGAGGTGAGTCACTGGCTTCCCTAGCCTTTTGTGGCAATAAATAAAGGGTCTGATTGGGTTTCACTGAAGACCAGCAAAGCTGAGACTTAAAGAAATGGCTAGAAATAAGAGTAAAGGATGCCAATGTCAGGCACATAGTGAGAGCAACTTTGGTTCCCAGTGACATGCCTTGCGGAAGACCCCTGTAGCTTTCACCTGCTGAAGAAACCAATGGATAGCACAGCTACCTTGGGCCCCCTGCAGGTTTCACCGGTTTTTATCCCCTTCGTATTAGCATCCACAGGTGCCAGTGACTGGAGTCTTTTCCTGTTGCCTCCTCCCTGTCCCTATTAGAACCCAGGATCCTCACCAGCATCAGTTCCAGGCCTCTGTGGCTGTGGGTGCAAGATGCCAGGCTACGTTCCCAGGACTGAGCCCCATGACTCTGGCTCAGCTGGGGGGCTAGCCTCTCCAGCTATGCCCCTGCATACTGCTGGCCTGGTGCCCATTCACAGGCTTCTACTGCTGTGTTTATGACCATGATGAGACACTGTACATGGAAGCACACACTGACAGGCAAGGTCCCCATAGCTGTACATGCACATAGATTCGGCCCTATCTCCTATCACTGGCCTAGGCCACTAGGCTTACCTGTAGCTAGCCAAGGTACATGTTCCCAGCCCAATTCCTGAGACCAGCCTCCACTGAAATGCATGCATCTGTGGTGAGCCCCTATAGTCATAGGAGTGCACACTGACAGCCAGTGTCCCCACAGCTGCCAGCAAGCCCATATGTGACCCTGGCCCTTGCAGCTGACCCTGGCCTCTACCACCATGTGTGTGTCTGCCATCGGCCCTACTACTAACCAGGCATCTTCAGCTGACCCCTGCAGCTGAGGATATACCCACCCCTTGCTCCAGCCACTACCACTGCCCACCATAGTCCCTAGCTGCTGGATCTATAGGTGCTCCTGAGGACCCCATCAACCCTTGCAGACACTGTGGATACCCCACAGTGCTCACCATGGGAATAAAAGGCACAGCACAGGAAATATAGTCAATGGTATTGTAATAGCATCATATGGTAACAGATGATAGCTACACTTGTGGTGAGCATAGCATAACATATAGAGTTGTTAAATCACTGTGTCATAGACCTGAAATTAAGTGTGTTAACTATACTCAAATAAAAAATTAAAAATTGAAAAAATAAACTCCCAACAAAAAAGCTTAGAATCCCTGGTGAATTCTATCAAATCCTTAAGGAAGACTTAATTCACACTGATTCTTCTCAAAATCTTTCAAAAAACTGAAGAGGCAGGAATACTCCCAAACTCAGTTTACAAGGCCAACATACCCCCTAATACCAAAGCCAGATATAGATACTATAGGAATGGAAAACTACAGGTCATTTACCCTAATAAATATAGATATACAAATTCTCAACAAAATACTAGCAAATGGAGGTCAACAGAACATTAAAAGGATCATTCGCCACGATCAAGTCAGACTTAACCCTACAATGCAAGGGTGGCTCAACACCCAATACATGTGAATATATCACATTAACAGAATTAAAGGCAAAAATCATGTAATCATCTCTGTAGATGCAGAAAAAGCATTTGAAAAATTCAACTGTTGACAAAAGCTCAACAAACTGGGTATAGAAGGGACATCCCACAACAGAATAAAGGCCATACATGACAAATCCATAGGTACCACCATACTTAATTGTGAAAGGTTTAAATATTTTCTTCTAATCTCAAGAATGAGACATGCATGCCTATTTTTCATCACTCCTATTCAAGACAGTAAAATAAGTCCTAGCTAGAGCAATTAGGGAAAAAAAAGACATCTAAATCAGAAAGGAAGAAGTAAACTTGTTCTGTTTGCTAATGACATGATTTTGCATGTAGAAAATTCTAAAGACTCCACCAAAAATCTGTTAGAACTAACAAACAAATTCAGTAAAGTTACAGGACGCAAAATCAACATACAAAAATCAGCTGTATTTCTATACATTAGCAATAAACTATTTGAAAAAGAAATAAAGAAAACAACCCCATTTACAATAGTATCAAAAATGATAAAACATTTAGGAATAAATTTAACCAAGGAAGTTAAATATCTATATATCAAAAACTATAAGACATTGATAAAAGAAATTGAAGACACAAATAAATGGAACGATATCCCACGGTTATGGATTGGAAGAGTTAATATTGTTAAAATGTCCTTACTTCCCAAAGCCATCTGTAGATTTGATACAATCCCTATAAAAATTTCAATGGCATTTTTCACAAAAAAGAGAAAAAGCAATCCTAAAATTCCTACAGAAACACAAAGGACAAATCTGGAGGCCTCACTATATTACAAAACTATTGTCATCAAAACAGCATGGATTTCATATAAAAATAGACACATAGACTGGTGAAACAGAATCAAGAGCCCAGAATGCATATATGGTCAACCGATACTTGACAATGGAGCCAAAAATATTCAAAGGGGAAAGGATAGTCTCCTCAGTAAATGACACTGAGAAAACTTAATATTCACATGCAAATGAATAAAATTGGATCTCTATCTCACACCACTCACATAATGCAGAATAAGGACTTCAACATAACAAACCATTAAAAAACTTTAAAAGCCCATAAAACTCTTAACAGAAAACATAGGTGGTAAGCTCCTTGGCATAGATCTTGGCAATGCTTTTTTTGCATATGGCACCAAAAGCACAAGCAACAAAAGCATAAGTCAGCAGGAAGGAGTACATCAAACTAAAAAAGTTTCTGCCAGCAAAAGAAACAATCAACAAAATTCAAAGACAACCTATGGAATGGGAGAGAATGTATAAGGAATACATAATTCAATAGCAAAAACATACAATCTGATTTAAAAAATGGGCTTGAACAGACATTTTTCCAAAGAAGAAATATAATGGCCAAACAAGTACGTGAAAAGGTGCTTGACAACACTAATCATCAGGGAAACACAAATCAAAACCACAAGATATCACCTCACATCTACTAAAATGGCCGCTACCAAAAAGAGAAAAAGTAGCAAATTCTGACAAGGCTATGGAGACAAGGGAACCCTCATGCACTGTTGATGGGAATGCAAACTGGTGCAGCCACTATGGGAAAGCGCATGGAGGTTTGTCAAAAAGTTAAAAATAGAACTACCATATAATCCAGCCATCCCACTTCTGAGTATAGATCCACAGGAAATAAAATCACTGTCCCTAAGAGATCTGCACTCCCACGTTCATTGCAGCATTATTCACAATAGCCAAAACATGGAAACAGCCTAAGTGCCCATCAGTGAATGAATGGATAAAAAAACGTGGCTTATGTGTGTGTGTATACATACATACATACGTAATACACACACAATGGAGTATCAGTCAGCCATAAAAGAAGGAAATCCTGCCATTTGCAACAACGTGAATGGATCTTGAGCCTTGAGGGTATTATGCTAAGTGAAATAAATCCGACAGAGAAAGACAGATGCTATGTGATCTCACTTATATTTGAAGTCTGAAAGCATGGAACTTATAGGGACAGAGCTTGGAATGATGGTGGCTGAGGGGTAGGGGTAATGGGGAGATGTTGGTCAGAGAGTATAAACTTTCAGTTAAGAGACGAATAAGTTCTGGGAATCCAATGTACAGCATGGTAACTCTAGTTAATGGTACTGTATTTTATAGTTAAAAGTTGCTTTGAGAGTAGAGTTTTAATGTTCTCACCATAACAACAACAAAATGGTAATTATGTAAGTTGAAGGATGTGTTTACTAACCTTATGTGGTAAACATTTCACAATATATACATGTATCAAATCATCACATTGGATGCCTACATTTATACATTTTTATATGTCAATTAATATAGCAGGGGAAAATCAGTTCTCTAATATTGCAGTAACTCATATTCCAAAGTTTACTTGCTGAAGGTTTTTTCCAGACAGGAATATTTTCTCCAACTCTAATATAGTTTTAAGCATTTTACTGTTAGCATTGGCCTCTGTAGAGGGCAGTATGCTATCATTTTTTAATGATTAAGAACACATAGTCTTCAAGAATCTTTAAGAACATGATCTGAATCAGGTAGGGTGCTCTTTATCTAATCACTTTGTAGTTTTGATTAAAGGTTTTCCAGATTCGTTGACTGAGGCAAGGAAGACACCTAAGTCTCTTAAAGTGAAAATTAGATATTATTCCTGTTGCTGCCATATTCAGAAGATAGTGCTATATCACTTTCTATGTATCATTTCAATTGCTCCAAGCAAAGGACACTTGGCAAGCAAGCCTTGCCTAATAGGGGAAGCCTGTGTTTGCTCCCACCCCCCCGCCCCTGTACTGGTATCACTGTCCTCTACTTCCCATTCACTGGTGCAGATACAAACAGGGCCAGGGCCAGTGCTTTGCTGAACTTCATCATTTAAAGGTTTTTGTTATTTATAAAGTTCAACACCCAAAAACTAAATAATCCAGTTAAAAAATAGAAGACATGAATAGACATTTTCCCAAAGAAGACATACAGATCGCTAACAGACACACGAAAAGATGCTCAACATCACTCAGCATCAGGGAAACACAAAACAGAACTACAGTGAGATATCACCTCACACCTGTCAGAATGGCTAAAATTAACAAGACAGGAAACAACAGGTGTTGGCGAGGATGCAGAGAAAGGGGAACCCTCATGGACTGTTAGTGGGGATGGAAGCTGGTGCAGCCTCTCTGGAAAACAGTACGGAGGTTCCTCAAGAAGTTAAAAATAGAACTACCCTATGACCCAGCAATTGCACTACTGGGTATTTACCCAAAAGATACAAAAACACTGATTCGAAGGGATACATGCACCCCAATGTTTATAGTAGCATTATCTACAACAGCCAAGTTATGGAGAGAGCTTAAATGTCCATCAACTGATGAGTGGATAAAGAACAACACGGATGGAGCGACAGTGTATTATGCTAAGTGAAATAAGTCAGAGAAAAATACATACGATTTCATTCATATGTGGCATTTAGGAAACAAAACAGATGAACATAGTGGGGGCGGGGGAAGAGAGAGGCAAACCATAAAACAGACTCTTAATGGTAGAGAACAAGCTGAGGGTTGCTGGAGGGTATGTGGGTGGGAGGAGGGGGTAAATGGGTGATGGGGATTAAGGAGGGCACTTGTGATGAGCAACTGGGTGCTGCATGTAAGTGATCTAAATTCTACACCTGAAACTAACATTACACTGTATGTTGACTGGAATTTAAAGAAAAACTTGAAACTGCCAAAATTTTTTTTAAAAATTTAAAAAATTTAAAAAATAAATTGGACACTACCTCTTTTCCTAATGATAAAAGTAATTCATACTTAGCTTTTAAAAAAAATCCAGACAAAAGATGAAATTCTTAAAAGCACAAGAAATTAAGAAGACATACCCAAATACTATCACCTAGAGACATTAGTGTATGATATATATGATTCTACATATTTTTTATGACTCTGTATACATACGAACTAATAAGAGTTTCAGGGAGTTGAAGAACGGTTAAAATAAGTAGAAATATTTTCAAACATACTCCCTCTTTTTGGGAAATATTTTCAAATTCACATATATACGCCCATTCTATTTGTGATTACAGGAATAATACATGAACAGATATGTGAGATTGCTTATGATGGAACTTTGAATCTTATGAGGGCCTGCCCCCAGGACCAGAGGAGTAACATGGACTGGCTGATGATCTTTATCTTTGCTACCACTAAGAGGAAACACACAAAATTCAGCTTCATTCCCCTGTCCACTGTAGTCAAGTAAATTAAATTGGATAGCCTCTATATGTGGCCCTGGGGAGTGGGGACATTTACCAGCCTCCCTGATGAGACAGAGAGGCATGAAGAAAGACAGAGACAGAGACACAGAGAGAAAGAAAGACCAAGAGAGAAAAGAGAAAGCTTTGTAAGATGGACCAAATATAGCACTGAGCTGACAGCTGACAATTTAAAGAAATAAATGCTCTTAGGTTACTGTATAATATTATGACCCTCTCCAGACCACATGGAAACACAGAAATCAACTTTACCTGTGTAAAAATAAAAATGACTAGGAGGAATTGTGCCAAAATGCAATGATTGTTTATCTCAAAGGAATATGTCTTTATTTTGTTTTTCTTCTTTTTGGGTTTCTGTGTTTTTCAAATTTCTACAAAGAACACGTGTTACTTTTGTAATCTGAGGACTTAATACCTGATTTTAAGGAAATAAGAAATGTTTCTGTAGTTCACTGTGTTCTCCCAAATGCAGCAGGCGGTGCAGACCCCTTTGAAAGGACCGGTGTGATATATCTGGCCCCGTGAAATGTGTGTAAGGAGCCTACCCGAGCTGGCCAGACTGCAGAGGACTGGGTTGTGATCAGTAAGTGGTCACTGGGCAGAGAGTTGGTTCAAGGTTGCTTTCACTTTCTTTAGTTTATACCAAACCGGCAGAAAGAGGTGCAAAGGTTAAAAACCAGATACGCCAATGACAATGAGTGGGTGGATGCAGCCCGCCAGAGCCCTCATTCCTTTCTGAGGGGCACCCAAAGTGAGCTATCTTCAAGCACAATGAGCAAGCTGTAAGGGCATGGGAATCCGGAGCTGAGGGCTGGTTGCCTTTTATTTCTTTGGAGGCCAAGTCACAATTTAAGACTTACCTCCTACCATTTAGGGTCTGCCTTGCTGTCCACAAATGCATATTCTAGATCCATTTCTTACCATCAAATCCTGCAAGAGGCCTTTTACAGGGAGATCTATGCAACTTATACTTGTCTACGAAGGTGTCCCTGACCTGGTTTCCCTCACTGCTCTCACTTGCTTACGGTTACCCATTTAGTTCTCTTGACCCTTCAGGCCGTCTAAGTGGGATCACGGTACCAGGCCTCTTTTAAGTGTAGCTCTCAGGACTGTGTATGCACTGAGTAAAGAGGAAGCTAAACCCCAGAGAGCCGAGCACTCGGGGCTGTCCTATTAATTTGCAGTGAGGAGAACTGAGACGCGTGGAATTTATAACAGAACTGTGCTAATCATTAGCACACTCTCCTCCACCCCAAAGCTCCTTTCTCCTAGACCGCTTAGGATGAGCTTGAACGGTGAATATTCTTACTGCGAATGAGGGGCATGAAGGATGGCAAAGAAAAGAGAGCGACAAAGAAGAAATTTGTTATGAATGTTAATTGAGGAATAACTTAGATGAATAGATCACTCAGAATCTGGTGTAATGATGCCCTACTGTTAGCTATGTTGTTGTTGTCAATAATAGTAAAGACTGGAAGTTTTGTCTGCCTTGTTCATGGCTTTCCCCCTCCCCCCAGTACCTATAACAGTACTTAACACAGGAAGCAGTCAATTCATATCTATTGAGTGTCTATTGAATTTATTCCACAGAACAATCATTGGTTATCATTTCTTTTCCTTTTACATTTCATATTAGAGAATGTAAGACTTTGTTAGTAAGTTAGCAAAAACATTGTGTCCACTGGAGATTCAAACGTGGCTCGATGATCATCGTGATATTGGAGCACCTAATACCCTATTCCTTCATTCTTTTTAGCCTCTTGACGACAGTTTGAGGTAATTTTCTGTCCTTTCATTTTAATAAAACTATTTAAAATATCTCAACACTTAAATATTGGAAGAGACCGTTTTTCACTCTCATATTTACAGCATAAAACAGTAGCAGACGTTTTATATTTCTTATAGAGAAGTTGCAGAGAAAGAAGTACGACATTTCTTCCTAGAGTTAGTTAGCTAACTGCTTGCACAGGCTTTATCCCAAGAGACATATTGGTAGACTCAATATGTCTTGATATGAATAATGTCCTTTATTGTGGCCCAGAACATTCTAGGAAAAATAAATCACAATTTTCATAAATATAAAAGAGTAAATACATAACTTCTATTTAAGTATGTCTCTGTCTCCCCATTCCAAAAAAAGATTTTGTTCCCCTCAATAAAAAGCAAAACAACAGCTAAAATGACAATAAGGCTCAAACTGGATTTCCAAAATACTAACCTAGCTGTATATATTAATATTCAGTTATATTGAACCAGTAAGTTATATTTGCTAAGGCTCAGAAAGATGTTGAAATACAGTTTAAAATGGTCTCCTATTTTACTGTATTTTATGAACTCAAGAATATGGATAAATTATGTTAAATTTCCCAAAGGAATGTTAAATAGACCGAGGACAGGGAGAGTAAAACATTTCCATGAGATTTATGTCCAAACATAAAGTAGTTTCATGGTCATTTTTTTTCTTTGCATTCAAGTACACATCTTTTCTAGTCATTTAAAATTAACTTCACTCTTCAGGCGGTCTTCAAGATTCCTTCTAAGCTAAGCCCATAAACCCCCAAAGATCTCAGACTTATTGGATCTAGATCTACTATTGGTAGTCTTCCTTTCTGCAGGACATTCCATCTCTAGGAGCCAAACTTTGTTCGTGGGTCAGTGCAGCGACCCATAATTTCTCATCATGATTTTAGCATAAATTTCATAAAAATTTCTTCCAAATTAGAATGAAAAGTTGGGTACAGAGCGTAAGATACCACGTTCACATGAAGTCTCAAGAGTAGGATCCGGACTCTGAGTTTCCGGGGGAAGAAGTACCAAGAGGGAAGGTGAGGAAACCGGAGAGAGAACCAGAGAGAACGAGACAAATACAGTGCTGTCTGCTTTGATAGGCAGCATTGGAGGGAGACCCGGGGGGCAATTTAAACAAGAAAGTAAGTACAATTCACAAGGAAGAAATTCATGAAGTTTGTGAAACTTTTTTTGAATAAAAAGTCACCTTATTTTTTTTTCTGACTCATACCTAGACTAGTTTAACTATTTGTGGAGCCTGGAACCCAACTACATTTTGGAGTCTGGAAACTCTTTATTTCATTGACCAGAAGATGGAGCCATTATATAAAGAATTTTAAAAACTTGCAGGCCAAAATGGAACCACCATTTCTTTTACTATATTATTATTTTAAACGTTTTATAGAATCTGAGTAATCTCAGTGTCATTTTGTTTTTGACAACGGAAAGGAGGCAGTGTGTTTTAACCTCACATATGCAGTGAAATAGCATATTATTTAGGTGATTGGCACTTAAAGAAGCACATACATAGCTATATCTTCAATAGCTATAAAAATATACACTGTAGAACTATAAGCACATTAGTTACCTTGGACCAAGGCAGATTTCAACAGGCAGGTAACATCTGAGCTTCTACTGTTAACATTCTCATTTGGGATTCTCATACAGCAGATAATCTGGGAAAATATATTTAAACTAGGAGCTGCACTAATATTTTTTTTATCCATAAACCATCTCTAAGCACCACTGTCATTATACCCACTCATAATAATTCTTCTCTGTAATATTTTAAACTTTTCTAAGCATTTTCCAAAAAATTTTAAAAGATTTTATTTATTTGAGAGAATGGGGGAAGGGCAGAGGGAGAAGCAGGCTCCTCACTGAGCAGGGAGCCTACGACTCACGCAGGGCTGGATCCTGGAACTCTGGGATCATGACCTGGACCAAAGACAGATGCTTAACCAACTGAGTCACCCAGCGCCCCTCTAAGTTTTTAATATACTGCTCATTCTTAACCAGGAGACAAAACCAAGAAGTTAAATGTCATAGCCAACTAAGAAAGTCATCCAGCAAAAAGCAGAGACTGGGACCCAAAATTAAGCTTCCCAACTCACCGCTTCGGCGCGGTCTACTTCTGGATCTTTCAACTGGCATTCAAACTCCTACTGTTCAACACACACTTGAAACAAACTGGGAAACTGAGGGAATGATTACCTTTTCGATAGGTCAGTTTCAGGAGAGGCGCTGAGAGTTGTGTGTAAAAAATATAGTGAGGGAGACAGACCATAAGAGACTCTTAATCACAGGAAACAAACTGAGGAGGGTTGCTGGAGGGGAGGAGGGTGGGAGGATGGGGTATCTGGGTGATGGACATTAAGGAGGGCACATGATGTGATGAGCACTGGGTGTTATATAAGACTGATGAATCACTGACCTCCACTGCTGAGACTAATAATACATTATACGTTAATTGAATTTAAATAAAAAAAGGTAAAAAAAAATTAAAAAAATATAGCGCCTATGTGTTAAAATCCAGGGCAACTTCTACTGGTTTTCAAGCTTAGCTGCACAATAGAATTGCCTGGGGACTTTCTAAAATCTCAATACTTTCTAAAATCTCAATACCCAGGCTGAACACAGACCAATTAAAGCAGAATATTCAGGTGGGATCCAGGCATTGGTTTTCAGGTCCAAGGGTGATTCCAATATGCAGTAAAGTTTGAGAACAGGGATCTTGACCACTGCTCTTCCAGCTGTAATGTATATACAAATTATTTGGCGTCTGGAGCCTCCCTACTTCAAGTGTGGTCCCTGGACAAAAAGCCTCAGCATCCTCTGGGAAGTTGTTAGAAATGCAGATTTGGAGCCCCAGCCTGGACTTACTGGATCCGAGACTGGCAGTGCAGCCCAGCACCTGGAGTGCTTCTGAGAACCACAAGTCCATCCTGGGACCCATGTCCTCTTTTTGTCCTTGGCAGGTGGTGATTCCATCTTCCAAAGGGTGATTCCATCTTCACTGCCTCACTGACAGTTTTGTCCTGGAAACTGACCCATTTTTGGTTTTTCTACCAGATTTGCTAAATAAGTAGACACATTCTGTTTGATACTGACTCACTTTTTCTTTCAATGCCTGCTCCCTTTGATGTCTAGAAGGTTAATGTTTACAGGGACCGGGGAAGGGGGTCAAAAAAAAAAAAAAAAAAAAGCTAGCAAAGAAAGTAAGAAAGAGGAGAGAGAGGGTTCCAAGATTTTGGTGGTGCACAGAACTCTGATTAATCTACTTTTAGGATTCTCAGTCCACCTAATTTAATCTCCACATACAATTGATGCTAGCAATAAAATTGGTATCATCTGCAAGACATCCAGGATATTCAGAAAATAGCCATGATCTTAAGAAGCAGCTTGACATTTAAGCAAAGTCCATTGGTTTTGTTTGTTGCCGGGTTTTGTTTGTTTGTTTTTTGGTGCGTGGCTTTTTTTGGCTACCAGTCCCTGAAACAAATGAGAGATGTGGTCCCTGGAGTCAGACTGATCTGGATTTGAACTCTGGTTTCAGCCCTTTCATGATGGGCATCGTTGGGCGAGTTATCTAAGCTTCTTTCCTCATCTCTGACATAGGACTAACAAATCAGTTTCATGGGTGACTCTAAGATAGAAGAGACAGAATAGAAAATGTTGCACACTATTCTTGGCACGTGGACAACAAGAGCAGTGTTCTGGGGCCTGCTTGGAACGGTGGAGAGGACCAGAGGTGCCCATCTCCTCCCCAGTCCAGTTTCAGTAACTTCAGCTTATGTGCTTGGAACTGGCTGTGGCGGGAGTATTGGCATCATGGAAGTCGACAAAGGGTACATAGAAGCAAGAGCTTTTTTCTCCAGTAGAGACAGTTAATTATTAAACACTTACCAGCACCTGATCTGCTTTCCTTTTGTGGTTGTTTATTTCCCGATGGGCTGATTTTGGAGGTAATTTGCTTTTCTCTTATGAAGCAAACAAAAATAGCCAAACATAGCCCAAACAGGTGATATGAAAGGAAAGGTTCCAGAAAACCCTTCCCTGCCATCCCTCTCCCAACACGCATTCCCAAGATTTCCCTGTTCAATCTGCAGACCGTGGAAAAGGTAACACAAAACTATGAGCAGACACTGACCTCTCCGTGATATTAGTCCATCAGAGCTTTTCCTCTTCAAGTCAAACTGACGGAGTTCAGGACTCTGAAATAATCTATTTAACTAATACTGAGCATCAGTTGTATGTCAGGCCTTCTAGGGATGGAGATCGCTAAAATGAATAAGGTCTTCGCCTCCTGTATTTATATTTGTCAGTTGAGAGGAGATGAGTAAACAAATAGATAAAATCAAAATAATTTTAGATATTAGTAAGTAATAAGATGAAAATAAAAGAGTTTAGCGTGGTGGAGAATGACTAGGGCAGTGGGGTTGCTCTGAGTAGGCTTCTTAGGGAAGGCCCATGTGAGGAGGAGACACGGGAGCTGAGATCTGAGAAGACACAGCTATGTTCGGAACCAGAGGAGCATTCCAGGCAGAGAAGGGCGAGAGCGAAGGCCCTGGGGAAAGAGGAGACTTGGTGGACCAACGAACAGAAAGAAAGTCAGTGGAACTACAGCTTGTGAGTTCTAGAAAAGGGTGTGTGATGTGGGGCAGTTAAGAGGCCAGATCACGTAAGGCCCTTTAGAGTGCTGAGAAGTCTGCCCTTCCCGCCGAAGAATTGCGAGAGGAATCCAGAAGCCAGAAAGAAGAGCTCGATGGAAATTAGAGTTTCAGTGGATCACTTTGCTCTGTGGAGAACAGATTGTAGGGAATCAAAAGTGGATCCAAAAGGCTAGTTCAGTAGCTACTGTCAAGGCCCAGGCAAAAGATGATAGCGGTTAGGACTAGGGTGAAGGTGGTAGAAATGAAGAGAACTGGGCCGATTTCAGAAAACACGGTCCAGGTTAAGCCAATAGTACTTGCTGTTTGCTGGATTTCTTCGTCCGTCAGCTAATTTCTAGCCTGAGTAGGTTGTAAAGAGAAATGACTTGGCTAGGAAATGAAAAAAAGAAAAGCCTTTAGACTTGTGAGTTGGAGAAAAGAGAGCTGTCCATATCGCATTCTTGATTTCAATCCATTCCTCCAAAGAGAAATAATTAAGGTATTTACAGTACATCCACCTTCTCAAGGAGCTTCGTGTTGTTAGCGAAATGCAGTTAGTGTCGCAGGAAAATGAAGCTGCAATTAGATCACCAAATAATTACTCTCATGAAAAGAATTACAACATTTTCTAAATTTACAGACTTAAGGGGCACGTGGGTGGTGCAGTCGGTGAAGCGTCCGCTCTTGGTTTCAGCTCAGGTAGTGATCTTAGGGTCCTGAGATGGAGCCCACGCCTGCGGCTCCCTCCTCCTGCCCCCTGCTCTGAGCTCAGCCCTCACTAGGGAGTCTGCTTGCAATTCTCTCTGCCTCTCTCTCTACCTCTCCTGCTGCTTGTATGCTCCCTTTCTCTCAAATAAATAAATGAATTAAAATTTCAAATTTACAAACTTAAATCTCAGTCTTAATGAGTCTCCTGGAACACATTATTACTTTTTTTTATTTCCCTACCTTTTTTTTTTTTTTTTAAAGCTATTTCTAGGTTTGCTGTGGGAGGCTTTAAAAATGGAGAGAAAATTATTTTGGAAGCTCAAGTTTCCTTAGAATGACCTTAGGTTTTATACTTGTCAGACAAAGTTCCAGGAGATTCCTAGACAGGAAATCACTTTGCATCCATTTAGTGTTCAGCAATTAGATGACTAGATATCCTGAAAAAAAATCCTAATATAAAATGTCTGTTGGGTGAAATTTCATAAATATCTTTTTGAATGCAAGGCAAAGCTTGCAAGAAATTAAAGGAAGCTCCCAAGAACCAAAAGCAAAGAAACAGCAGGAAACAGAGCAGTAAAATGATAACTGCAGCTGAGCCCCTGGAGGTGGTGGCTGATCTCAGTAATGCAGTCTTGTTGCTTCTTACTTTCCAGAGGTATGATAAATGTACAGTACAGGGGAAAAGTTCTACAGCTCAAATGTACGTACTGTACTTCTATGTAAACACCACCTGGGGTAAGATACAAAACATTTCTGGTACCCCAGCGTTCTCCCTTATGCCTCTCTAAGTCAATAACCCCCCAAAAGTCTCTACTCCTCTGACTTCTATTATTGGAGATAAGACTTGCCTATGAGTAAGATTCACAAATTAATTCATACACTATGTAATCATTGGTGTCTAGCTTCTTTAGTTGGTGAGATTTTCCAGGATCTTGCAAGTATCAGTAAGTTGTCCTTTCTTGCTGTGCATAGTATTTTGTTTCAGGCCTGTACTCCTATATTTATCCTTTCTAATTTTGATGCATTTTTACATTGCTTCCCATTTGTTCCAGGCTATTATGAATATAGTATCTCTGAACAATCATATAAATGTCTTTGGATGGTTATAAATGCTCATTTCTCTGTATATATGCCTAGTATAAGATTTTTGATCATTGAATATGTTTAGCATTGATAGATACTGACAAACATATTTTTAAAGTAACTGTACAAATTTATGTTCTTGCTAGAAAGGTATGAGAATTTCTTTTGCTCCATATATTTGACAACACTTGCTCTTGTCAGTCTTTTTAAAAATCTAGCCATTCCTGGAGTGCCTGGGGTGCCTTTGGCTCGGGTCATGGTCCCAGGGTCCTGGGATCGAGCCCCACATTGGGCTCCCTGCTCGGCGGGGAGCCTGCTTCTCCTTCTCCCACTCCCCCTGCTTGTGTTCCCTCTTTCACTGTGTCTCTCTCTGTTAAATAAATAAATAAAATCTTTAAAAAAAAACCTAGCCATTCCGATGTTGGTCTAGTGATATTTCATTGCTGTTTTAATTTTCATTTCTCTAATGAATAGCTTAAAAAAAGAATAAGAATGATATTCCAATATATTGATAAAGTAGCATTTCAGTTTGCCACTTTATTATTACCTATATGCCATGGTTTTTTTCCCCTCTATCTCTCCATTACTGCTTTCTTTTGTGTTAAATACATATTTTCTAGTGTTCTATTTTAATTCCCTTGTCATTTCTTGTATTATATTTTTGTGGTTGCTCTGATGATTACAATTAATATTTTAACCTATAACAATCTAGTTTGGGTTAATACCAATTTAATTTCAATAGTATATAAAACATTTGCTCCTAAATATCTCCTTCCCTTCTCCATTCTTTGTGCTATTAAGTCATACAAATTACATCCTGACACCTTGTATGCCATCAACACAGACTTAAAATCACTGCTTTACACAGTTATTGTTTACATCCCATAGGAGAAAAGGAGGAATTACAAATAAAAAATATATTCATGCTGTCTTTTATACTTCCCGATTTGGTGACCTTTCTTGGTGCTCTTTTTTCCTGTAAATTTGAGTTACTGGCTAGTGTCCTGTCATTTCAGCCTAAGCACTCTCCTTAGTACTTCTTGTGGGGCAGATGTGCTCACAACATACTCTTTCAGTTTTTGTTCATCTGAGAATGTCTTAATCTCTCCACTTTTGGAAGGTTAGTTTTTCTGGGTAAAGAATTCCTAGTTCAGTGTTTCTTTAAGTACCTTGAATATGTCATCTCACGGCCTCTGCCCTCCATGGTTTCCAACAAGAAATCTCCTGCTAATCTTAGGGTCAGATTTCCCCCTCCCCCTTGGTCTGTCCTTGGTGGTGGTGGTGGTGGTGGTGGGTGCTTGTCTGTTTAGTGGCTTACCTGGGCTAAATCAGTAAAGTCTGTCTTCTTTCTCATGTGCGGACACTGAAGTCTCTTCTCAATTAACTAGTGCTCAGCTAATGATTGGACGGAAATTTCTTTAGATGCCTTGGATCATTACATCTCCCAGCCTTTGCTGAGGGACTTTGTTTTCTTGTTGAGACATGCTTTACGACTCAGGCAGGCAGTTTGCCACTCTACCTTAGCTGTCATTTCCTGCTTATACAGAGCATCAAGGTCAGCCAGAGGTGAGGACTCAGCACATGTGCACGGCCCTGGCACGCACGTGGCCCTGTATCTGCGGTCGGCTTGTAGATTTGCAGAAATATGTTCGGGTTTTACAAAGTCCATTATGGAGGTGTCTTTCCCTGTCCTTCCTTCCCTTTTAAATTTTTCCGTAGTTTTATTTACCACAACTATCATCACTGCCCCCAGGCAGCTGCAATGTTAGATAATTGCAAACAACCCCAGGGAAAGGCTGTTTGCATTCGGTCAACTTTGAGTCAGGCAAAATAAAGGGTGATTTTTCAGGCAATTGCCAGACAATTCTCTGGAAACAGGGCTTTGGGGGAGCTCCAAACCTGTTCTGCCTCCTCCACTGGCTTTTAGGCTACAGGTTTTCACTGAGATTATGAGACACCTGGTTTTTTGAAACAACTATAAAGCTTGCTGTGCTTACTGAGATTCAGCCATTTTTCTTGAATAAAAGCTCCTTTGGTTAAATTCCAGAGTTCTGAAAAAGCTGGTTTTGACAATTTTGCCAGTCCTCTTCCTTTGTGGAGAAGATTTTGAGAAGTCCCTTACTTTGTCACTTCCACTGATGTCCTGAAATTCCAATTTAAAAATGGGCAGAAAATGCAAACACACATACTTCACAAGAAAAGATACTCAGTTTGATTCCTTAAGTTTTGATCTTTGTAATACCTACCCCACTGTGTGCTGGAAAGGTGAATTTCATGGGAGGTGGGTGATGGTCATATTAAGGCTTAACATATTTCTCATTGCCTCATGTACTGGGGCTTTTGCATCTACAATTCCACCAAAAACACCGTCCTCAACAATCGACGTCTTCAGTGTTTAGTTGCGTGACAACTCTGAAGCAGTTTGTAAAGCTGATCACTTTCTCTTTCTTCATACTCTGTTCACTCCTTAAAACTCTGTTTTGAGCTTCTACTTGTGTCTACTCTTCCTGGTTGACTTGGCGTGTCTTTGGATTCGCCCACCCCTGGGAAGCAATGACTCCTGGATATGTGTCTCTAACCCTGGCTGAACTTCATTTAACTTCATATTTCTATATTCTTTATTATTCAGAGCTTATATTCAATTGCCTTTAGGACTTTTACTTTGACTCATAGTACCTCAAACTCCACCACATTCCCAAAACTGTTACTCCGATTTTAATACTCAGCTCCGGGCTGCCCTGGCTAGAGAAAGCTCCTCTCATGTTCACATGCTGCAATACGGAAAAATAGCGTAGTGCTATGATCATCAATTCTCCCACCACCCAGGAGATGCTCAGTATCATTTTATCGAATTTATGACTGAATCCTAGATTGAGAGGTACTTCAGAAAATGCATAATAAATTGCTGCCCTTTGAAGTTCCTACAATGTACTTATGTACTTTAGGACCACTGAGTGCCAGTCTCTCGTAGATGAAATTGAGGCTCAGAAAATATAGCACATGGTTCAAGTTCACAGCCATGCTGTTAGTAAGTGACAGGTTTAAACTCATGATATGACTGCTGCTGTGTATATATGAGTATATTTACATTTTTTGACAATTCTTAAAGGCATAAGATGGTATTGCAGTGGGAACAACAGAGCTTAGATTTCTTTAAGTGCTTTCAATGTCATGTCTAATTTGCTTTATTGATCTTACAAAGAGGAAGAGATTAGTTTTGTTGGTTTTAGCTCCCAAGGTGACAGAAGCAGGGGAGGAAAAAAGAGTTCTCTTACTCTGGGAAGAAATAACTGGATAGGAAGAAATGACAATAGGGAAAAAAGTGCCAAAGGCTGTCATTTTAAGCTGCCAGAATGACTCCTCAGCTTTTGTACAGTTCCAAGGGCTCCGTTTTTCTGTACCAGCACTGGCTTCTTGGGAGCAAGCTATCCATGCCCCTTCTCGCTCTAGGCGTAAGGGTTAAGTGAAGTTTTAACCTTATTTTAAAGAAAAAGATTAAAAGATGCTTGTCTAAAACCGTTCACTTCTTGACTGCAGTCATTCTTCAGATTTCTGATCTAGGCTGTGGCCGGTGTCACAAAGCTAGAGGAGATTGCATCTCTTGTTCTCCCTGGCTCCCTCCCAGATCCCTTTCTGCCCATAACTCGGCTCTAAGTGGTATTCTGGCTGAGGTTCGTAGGAGGCAGACCCATTTATCTCTAAAATAAATGGACAGTATGTGACTCTTCAGAGATAAACATAACTTTTCTTCTAGTTGCAAGTGCCAAGGCCAAATCAGGTAACTCTAAACCAGTCATCAATCTTTGGTCTGAATTTAGGGTCTAAATGAGATGGTTAGGGTAAGGTGAATATATAAGAGGAAATAAATAAGGCAGGAAAATGAAGCATGAACAAATGCTTTTCCCACTTCTGTTTCTTCCCAGTCCTCTCTTATCAGAGCTGATTCAATTGAGGGCATCAACTAGAACCAATATATCAAAATGCACTAAGTTGTTCAGGAGATTACAAGAGACTTCTATCTTTACCATTTTCTTAAAGGGAGATGGAATGAGAGTTTGATCTTTAGAAGTTTGGTAGTTGACAGCTTCACTGATTTTTTTTTTAAAGATTTTATTTATTTATTTGACAGAGAGCACAAGCAGTGGGAGCAGCAGGCGGAGGGAGAGGGAGAAGCAGGCTCCCCGCTGAGCAGGGAGCCCGATGCAGGGCTCAATCCCAGGACCCCAGGATCATGACCTGAGCTGAAGACAGACGCTTAACGGCTGAGCCACCCAGGCGCCCCTTCACTGATTTTGTTTTAAGAAAAAAATATTTTCATGTTCACATATTCTGTTACTCTTCCCTTCGAGAAGTGGTTTCATGCCCCTCCTTTGAGCATGTGCTCAACTTGCATCTCATGAATAGAATGTGGTGAAAATGATGGATTGTGACTTCTGAGGGTAGGTCACAAAAGGCAGTGAAGTGTCTTCCTTGCTCTCTGGGGAAAGCCAGAACACTCAAGCAAACCCTGTGGAAAGATACAGGTGGAGGAGGAAGTGAGGCCTCCTTAAACAGCTGGTGAGGATCTGAGGCCTGCTAATGGCCATGTGAGTGAGCCATCTTGATAACAGATCTTTCAGCCTTCCTCAAGCCTCCAGATGACTGCAGCCCCAGGTGACAACTTCACTCTCCAGATAAACTACTCCCAAAGTCCTGGACCACAGAAATTGTGAGATAATAAATGTTGTTTTAAGTTACTAAAATATATATATACATATATATATATATATATATATATATATATATATATTTTTCCCCCTGTGGAGTTTTGATACCTATTTTTCATCTATAACATTTTATTACAAAATTATTTCTTAATTTTCAATGTTGAGAAGAACACCAGGGACAATGATAATATCCTAGCTTCAAACAGAAGCACATATTTTTATTTCAACTATAAATTTTAGTCTTTGACTTATTAAATCTTTGGCATGAATGCCAAAGCAAAATGACTACTTTGAATATTTTTTTAGAAAATCATTCATTTTTGGGAGTGAAAAGTGAAATAACTATTAGAAATCAAAGCTAGCTCCTGAGTGATTTTCTCTGGCAAAACAGCTTATAAATCACTGGAATGACCAAAGCTACAAAAATTTACAATAAAAGAAAATATATAACTTCAAGTCACTGTTTTTAAGTTTTTTTTTTTTTAAGATTTTATTTGAGAGAGAGAGATAGTGAGAGAGAGAGAGAGAGCACAAATGGGAAGGAGCAGAGAAGCAGGCTCCCCACTGAGCAGGGAGCCCAACATGGGGCTCAATCCCAGGACCCTGAGATCATGACCTGAGCTGAAGGCAGATGCTTAACCGACTGAGCCACCCAGGCACCACTATTTTTAAGTTTTGACCAAAAATTATGAAGCTTTGAGAGTAAAGCATCCTGATATTAAGTAACATAGATTATAGAACATACAATAAACATAATCGAATACATATAACATTCATGACAATAATGCATGATAAAATCAATCTAACATTATTCTCTGATATTTATAGTCATTTATGGCTCATCATTTTTGTCTCCTCCTCAAATAAAAGCTTCATGAGGGAAGGAATTTGTCTGTGTCTGCAGATTGAAGGGGGGATAATGGATTGAGGGTGCTCAGTAGATATTGAATAATGAATAACAAACTCATATATGGTGTTTCATTCTCTGTGAACACTAAATTTTGCTAAGTTTGGCTTTCTAGAGGTTAATCAAGAATCAGAAAAGTTTTAAAGTCATGGATTGGGTGTCTTAGGCTGAGATGGAAGTGAAGGTGTCCACAGCTCTAAAACTCTGCAGAAAGACCCAAAGTAGGAAGGATCTGTGAGACCTGTTGGGAAGTTTGGGAAACTCTGCATACCTGTACTCTCAATTTATCAGTGGTCTTTCTCAGACTGCGTCTTTGAACTGCTTCTTTTCCCTGCAATACATTAAAAAAAAGGGTTTCTTTGGTAGTGCTCATTTCAACTTTGCTAGGGGTCTAATGTCATTAAAATCAACTCTTATTTAAAATTCCCAATGATTATCAAACCTCAGTGTGTTCTGACTGCCCTGAAATATTCCCACTGGAGCCACCTGCTTGTTTGTATAGTATGTAGCCTTTTCAGATGGACTTCTTTCACTTAGTAATATGATTTGTCTTTGCTTTTCATTATTCTGATCGGCTCATAAAGACATTCTAAGCTGTTGCTAGTAGAAGTTAACTAAATGGAAGATGTTTTATCTTCTATGAAATAAAACCAAAAATAGGACATACCAGCAAATATTACATCTGGAGCAAGAATAATTTTTGCTCAGTTTAGCTAGATTTTAAAATTGTTAACAAGACCTAAATCTTTTCTATATACTTCTGTCCATTGTTTTATCTATTCCTTTGTTGCATTTCAATTGTTTTTGAAAAATGTTTTAAATGAAATTCAAGCTAAAACACGATAAAACATTAAACATCCCTCCTAAATTTCTTAAATTTGGCTTTTTTCTTAGATCAATTGTTAATGTACCTATCTAATTACACTCCTCGGAATAATAGGGAGTAAAGTATAGCATGTTTGCTCTACTGCTTGTTTAGAGCTATCAATTATTCATGTTACTCTTCCTGTGTGCATCAAATGCTATTGCAGCAAAGGTCTGGCCAGTATGCAATCCTCCCCTCCCTTGAGAGAGATTACCATGCACTCCGCAGCATATTTTGCTTGGGTTATGGTATAGTGTTATCTATAGCAAGGAAGAAGTTAATTCTTTTGTTGTAGGAACTTCATGTGATTGCCAATCAGTTATGTTAAGATGCATAATGATGCTGTGCAGGGACTATAATTTTATTTTGCAATGATTATCACAACTGCCAGTACAGAGGTCCCTAAGAAGATTTTCTATCTTTCTACATGCCATTATAATAGCACACAAGCTTGAAATAATGGCTGAACACAGCAGCAATTATTCTTAGTGTATCTGATTTAAAAATCAAAAGCAGGACTGGATGCTCATAGCTAAAGCAAAATAGAGGTTTGGATTGACTATTTAGCTAAATATGGGAACGACCTCCTCCAAATTTTTCTTGCAATAAGCTAAACCTTTGTAAATATGCATGTTTCTTCATTTAGCATGTTGTTTGAATTCACAAATCTCAAAAATAGCTCAATTTTGAAATATTTTTGTGTATATATCATATCGCTAAACGTTTTTTACATGCCAGTAAGATGTGTAAGACTCTTTTGGGTACCATATTTACACAAAGTCATGTGAAATAGAGGAAACAGTGTCATCATTTAGTATTTATGAAGAATGCATTGTGCTCCTATGAGCACAGGGGTAGCCTGGGCTCTTATGCTTAGTGGCAAATTTGTTGCCACACTAACTACTACTACTAATGTAAATTATTGATTTTGTATTGTCAGACATTGCTCTGATTGCTACATGTGTATTTTCTCATTCTATTTTATGACCATAAATAGTGAAGTAGTACAATTATCCTCATTTTATAGATGAGAACGCTGAGTCACACATAGGTTAAATAACGTATTCAGGAAACTCAGAGAGTCATAGCTTAACTGGGATCCAAACAGTTTTGGGTCTGGAACCCAAGCCCTTGGCCATGATGTGTGTTAAACTCTCAATGACACAATTACGCTATTATATGAAAAAGATACATGCTGTCACTGTGTGGCTAAATGTTTGCATATCTTCACTTCTTGTTTCAGTTTTTTCCTTCTGCACAAACTCTGTTGTGAATGTCAATGAATTGTTTTAGAACTCTATATTCTTTGTTCCCATATTTCTTATCCTGGAAGACTTCTTATGGAGGACATTTGAAACTATCTTTCCATTTAAAGAAAAAAGCTACTAGTCGCTTCAGTGTAGGCCTGCACTGAATTTACCTCCTTAAAGATTATTCTCACAGAAACAGAAAATCCATGCAAACATGACTTTATTTTGTTAATGATTTTTATTTTTACATTCTATAGGGAAGGCTCAAGTATAACTACAATAATAATTTATGACAAACTCAAACATTTTGAGCATTCACAGATGTATGAAAATTGTACAGAATTCTATGTAAACAGCATTATTATATGCATGGCTATTCATTTATTTTTATGAAGCAATTCTTGATTATTTTTCTCAAGAATATTACATCATAACCACAGATACTTAAAAAAATGTGTAGTCTCTATACATAGGTCCTAAACCCAGGCCGATTACTTGGCCATTCTAATTTAGCTGGCCCTCCTTTCATTACTTCCAGTAACATTTCTCCAAAATTGCTATTTAAAACTGCTTTATTTACATGTGCACTTTATCTTAAATCTTTTTAATAAAGCTATCAAAAATCTGTAAAATCATGCTGAACATTTTGGGTTGAGGTTTTCAACAAGCAGCATTTAGAAAGAGCCCACAAGTCACTTATATCTTTTGCAAACTATGTAACAGTCAAAAAAGCAAAATGAGATTCTCCTACTTTTCTCCAAATTGCATGTAGGCATTTGTGTTCAAATCTTTGCTTCCATTTGTGTTCACTTCCATTTTATTTTAACTTAAATTTTACAGTGTAACTGCCATTCTACATCATTAGGTGAAATGAATCCAGTGATTATGTAACTTAAAGATTAGCATGACAGTGCCTTCTGGAGGCATTTCATTATCAGTTCTGAGCAGTAACCTACATGAAAAGCAAAGGCTAATTTTACTTCAAGCTTACACAGTACAAAATAAGCTCTCAATTCCATATATTGTTTTTAATTGATTAAAAGTCACAACTAGACATTCCTGGGAAAACATATATACAAAACCTAAGTATGTTATATTAAAAAAAAGTATCGTTCAGCATGAAATTGGTTCAGCATGAAATAAGAGAAAGAGCAAATTCATAATTTTTTTTTGAAGTGCTAAGAAGAAACTGTTGAGGAACCAGTTGCCAGTTTTTTTATTTTACATAAAAATAAGGCAATGTAAAAACATTAATAGTAAATCACACATAAACCTGTCCACCATACGTCTTTTCATAATATATAAATATGCAAAATGCAGTTATATTTATATGGGTTTAAAATAATAAGGATAGACTGAATTTAAATCTAAGGTGATATTAATTTCTTAATTTAATGTATTAAAAAATATTACAAATGTAATATATTTTGTACGGTTCCCTAATTGTCAAAACCTATTTTCAACAGGCTTAGCAGGTATGCAATGCAATGCTCTACATAGTCCAGGAAAACACTGCATGGTAGCTTTCATATTAAAAACAAGGGGGCTCAAATAACCTAAGATGAATAATTGAATGTAGGTGCAAAGAATCTTTGGCCCTAGATTTAATTTCATATGTACCTTAGGACAAATGTCTAGAAGTGATAATCTCCCTCACGGACGTTGTAAAATGTGTCATAATTTAAAAACTTTCAAGATACAAAGTTCTGTGAAAATTTCTTAGTCTGTCCCTCTTTCTGTCTGTCATTCTCTACCCATACTCTTCATTTCTGTAGGTTTTTTAAAAATCTCCTTTATTTTTAACTAGCCTGAACAACAAAAAATATGTTGTATTTATTATAGAAATATAATTTATGTTCTTTTTTAATTTAGAAAAGCAAATGAATGATATATATACTTGCTTTGAAAACTCCTACAAAATCTTCTAAATAAAATTACTTTCTACTTATGTAACTCAATTTTTGCCTATGCATAAGTAACTTGATAGAAGAAAGAGCTCATATTCCTGAAATAAACTCATGGAAAAAAATGCATCATGGCCATTTCTTTTCAAGCCATCATCAACAAGGATTTTTTAAAACTAGATTTATAATCCTTGGTAGGCGGACAGCAGCTAAAACAAAACGACTATGTACTTGGTAAACTATAAGCTCAGGGTACTTTATTGATTGATATCAAATATACCTCATAGTCATAGAATTTTAAGTCAAAGTACCATTTTCCTCATTTTTGTAGATGAAAGAGAAAGGTCCAAAAGGATTAATAGCACAAATTAGGGAAGTAAGTTAGTGGCAAGAAAGCAGAGTGGCAAGAATTCCCGTTGAATGATCTTTCACTCATGCTAAACACAAGTCTGTGTTGAAAGACCGTCATGTAGCGTGACTTGAAAGTTTGCCATACACATTTCAGATGGCATGCAGGTGATGCAGTCCAGACTTTGCCCAAGCCATTATCTGCTCATACATGAACCACAGTATCAAATAGATATCTGCACATCAGGAAGCACTTCACTGAAGAAAAATACTAACTTTGCTTTGTGCTAAAGAATGACTAGACAATACTGCCTGAGAAAGCAGAAATTTGTGACCAAACAGATGAAGAGTAGGGTTATCATTGGTGTTTTGGGGCAGCACAGCCAAGTGTTAGACTGTATAAATAAAAGTGAAGAATGCTTTCTTCCATTCCTTCTTTTCTTAAGCATCTTCAGTTTTTTTCTTCTTTTGAGGAATGTGATATGTACTTAAAATAATTTTTCATGTTGTATGGTTATCATATGAACAAAGGGTATTTTAAAAGGCAGGCTATGAAGCACGATACTCTAAAGGTTAAGTCTTATCCTGGTCTATGAGTCCAGATGAATGAAAAATATTTGTTGAAATGAATAGCCTATATATGTTTTTAATCACATGGCATTGTCTAGGCACATAAAAGTTGGTTCTGATGCAGTACAGAATAAAGGTAAGCACCTCAAAATATAGAACATTCTCTGTACATGGAGAAGAGTCTTGCTCCCTAATAACAGATGTGTTAACTAAACATTTGTTACTAATGGCCATTCCTTCTATCAAGACATTTCAATGCAAAGCCAAGGTAAACTACTTTTATAGATATCCAAATGATAGATGCGTGTGTGTTTGTATTTGCATGGGAAACAGGAATGTTCAGAATCCCGTGAAAAATGACAAGGCAGATGTGAACACTTTCCACATGGTCTTCTGATTTATTAAAAGCAAATAAAATTAAACCAGCCTTATTTGCTATAATCAAGACTCCCTATAGAGTACTCTCACAATTCGTACAGAATCATTTACCAATGCAAATGTAGCCATCTGCTAATGCTGCCCACCTATTTTAGGGAATCAGAGCTAGTCACTGCACTGACTTTGAGAATATTTCGATAAAAAGTTTTGGCATAGACTTCCTTAAAAGAGTCTTATTAACACAAATATATCACCTTCAGGGGCTGTAAACAATATATCAAAAACAAAGCTCTATTTTTTGCTTTCCTTGCTATCTTTCCCTTTGTCTTCCTTTTCTGTTTTGTCTGTTTCATATTTCTCTTTGTCTGGCTTTGTTACACTGTCATATGAAGGTGGAGAGACAGTGGAGGGGGTTGCATCTGTTTTTTCTGGACTCGAGTTCTCATTAATGTTATCAAACACCATATCTTCTTTATTGGGGGCACCATCATCTCCGTCTCCATCTTTTATGTATATGCTCGATATATTTTTGACATTTTGTCGTAAGCGGTAACGTCTGTAAGCACGTTGAATGACAGTAGCAGACACATCCTCTTGTTTTCGTTTTAGTGTAGTTGTTATGGGTTCATAGGACACTTTAGAAGGATTTGCTGACATGAACCTTTCCTCCATCTGTGAACGTAGAGAGTCCATCTCTCCACTTTCACCCAAAACACGCTTTGTAAAAGCAAATAAGATGTCAAGACAATGGATCCGGTCCCCACTGACCATGGGCAGGTCCATGGCGATGAGCTGGACTTTGTTTGGTTTGGCTATGAGAAGAGGAGGATCCAGGGCAGCTGCAAAATCAGAGAGCTTGGCAAACTCTATAAACTGGGTGGCATCAGGATCAAACTTTTCCCAAACCTCGTAGAACATCTCAAAGTCATCCTCACTCAGGGGCTCGGTACTTTCTTCAGTAGCAACACTGAAGTTCTCCAGGATGACAGCGATGTACATGTTCACCACAACCAGAAATGATATGATGATGTAACTGACAAAATAGAATATCCCAACAGATGGGTTCCCGCAGTCTCCTTCAACTGAACTTCCAGGATGAACTTTTTTTGGATCACAGTCAGGCGGTGCACTGTTGAGAATAGGTGCTAGCAATCCGTCCCAGCCAGCAGAGGTGGTAATTTGGAACAGGCAGATCATGCTGTTGCCGAAGGTCTCAAAGTTGAACATGTCATTAATTCCAGCTTCCTTTTTAACATAGGCAAAGTTGGACATTCCAAAGATGGCGTAGATGAACATGACCAGGAAGAGCAGGAGGCCGATGTTAAACAAGGCAGGAAGGGACATCATCAGAGCAAAGAGCAGCGTGCGGATTCCCTTGGCCCCTTTGATCAGACGCAAGATTCGACCAATCCTGGCGAGCCGGATCACTCGGAACAGGGTAGGGGACACAAAGTATTTTTCTATCAGCTCAGCCAGAAACATACCTGGGGTGGGGGAGGGGTTGGAAATAGTTAAATATCCATGCTACAGAAAATCATGACTTTTAAGTAATTTTATCTGCCATCTTCTCTCTTACCATTTCAGGACTGTCATTTTATATTGAAAGCAATTTCCCAACAATCAAAAGATTGAGCAATCCCAAAGGAAAATGATTGATACTGCCATTGTGACATTTTCTCTCCCTTTATTAAGTTTGTGGACATTTTTTTTTCATCCATAATAATTTTTGATTATATGGGCGATAGCTACTCATGTAGAAAATTCAAGCAATACAGTAAAGTGCTTAAAAGGAAATCTAAATCACCTGAAATACCATCAATTATAATAACTGTTACTATTTTGTTGAGTATCACTTTAGACATTTTTCTGTGCAATCATACACACACATTGTCACATGAATGTAATTATGTTACATAGGCATTTTTTATAATCTGAGTCACTTTATCATGTCATGGAAATACTTCCATTCAAATGGCAACAAAGTAATTTCTCATAGTTTCATAATGTTCTGTCCAAATAACCACATATTGAAGAATTTTATGTTGTTTTCAATATTTTTGGCTGAGGTAAATATTCAAGTAGGTATATTTTTTCTAGTTACATGAGAATTATTTGATAATATGTTAATAAATGATCAAACAGTGTATTTAAGATTTTCTTATATATCACCAAACCTATCGCCAGAAAGTCTGTATACCTCTTCATAGTTATGTATGGAAGTGCTCATCCTCCACATGCTCAACCAGTATTGTGGTTCTTTAAATTTTTACCAGAAAATCTTTATGATGTTTCAAAAATACCTCATTATAAATTTTTTGTTGGAAAAAAATCCATGTTTTTTTCTTGTTTAGTGGACGTTTTGTGTGCTTGTTGTCTATTTTCAACTTTCTCTTTTTGGCCGTGTCAAGTCCTTTGCCCATTTTTCTAATGAGATATTTACTATTTTCTTATTGATTTAGGAAGACTATTTTTCTACTGAAAGTGCTAATCCTTTGTTGGTCTTACATGCTACATACAATTTTTCCCTGTGTTTTGTCTTTCAATCTTTTTGACTGGGGAGAGGTGGTGGTAAGGTTTTCTCCATAGAATATTTTGATTTTTATATAATCTGTTATTTTTTTCTTCATAGACTCAAATTTGTGTCATAAATAGGAAGGACTTTCAGGTTCATTGTTATAAGTCTGTTTTTTCTTGAATCCATTTTTAACACTTTAATTTTTGATTCATGTAATCTTTCTACTGAGCAAATTAGTAATTCTCTACATAGTGAAGTTAAATTTTGAATTATCTATATGAATCCATTGAGAACACTGTTTTACTTCATCAGTGTTATAATAGTCTAAGTATCTAGCAATATAAGTCACTCCTCATTACTTTAATTTTTCTTCCAGATAAATTTTAGAATCATTTAGACTTATATTGCCAATATATTATTTCCACCAGGCAAAAAGACTTATTGATATTCTTATTGGGATAACACTGTATTTACAAATTAATTTATTTCAAAAAGGGTCATGATTACAGTGACAGCCTTCTTATCCAAGTATAAGAAAAGCCTTTCAATTATTTAAGACTTCTTTTATGTCTGTTAGCTTTCCTCATAGAAGTCTTATGCATTTCTTAATAAAGTTGTTACTGGATAGTTTATTTTTATTGCAAATGCAAATGAGATTTTTCTTTAGGTATACTTTCTAAATTTTTTGTCCACATATAAAACACTTATTAATATCGATACATGTGATTTAAAGTTTGTACCTTCTGAACTCTAATTGAATCCATTTTTTTGGTTGATTCTCTTTCATTTTTAAAGAATGTCATAATATGATCTGACAATGAAGATCATTTGCTCCATGTATCCCTCTGTTTTCTTATCTAATTGCATCGGCCAACACTGTTAAAAATAGAGGTGATAGAGGAACACTCTTTTTTTCCTTCCTAACTTGATGGGAATGCTTCTGCTATTTTGCTTGTTATTACTCTGAGATTCCTACCTAAATTTTAATTTGTTTTCTGATATCTTAATACTTAATACTCTTTTTTCAAAAACTGATTTTGAATGCCTCTTTTAAGGGACATGGTATTCTATATTGAGGTGTTAGGTTATGTGACCTTTAACCTTTCTGGGCCTGCCTGTTTCATCATCTGTAAGTTGAATGTGTATTAAAATAATCTCCTTCTGTCTAAAATTTGTAATTCTAAAAATAAATACAATCCTAAAATATGGGGAAGGCATGTGCAGATAGTGAGAAAACAAGAGGACAAGAGCTATGCTAACGAAAGGGGAAGAAGGATAAAGTCATGTACTGTGATTCATGGCCATGACTGCGGTTGGTTGAGAAATGATTCTATTTTCTAGACTTGCCAAGTATGAGGCTGTAAGAAATGAAAATGGCATTTCTTGAGACCTTACCTTCACTTCAAATTCAGAAAGAACGTTTACAAAGAGTCAGGAATATTCTAGCTATTAATGATCATTAATCAAGGGACAGTTCTCATGATGTGCTAAAACTAGAGGTGATTTCAGATTCTCCATTGGTCTTTCTACCTCCCATATAGGTCTTTCTCCTATTTACCTACATATAGACACAGTTGCTACTTCTTTGAAGGGTAATCTTGGAAATCAAATATCAAGGAGTATTATATGCTTCTAACAAATAGAAAAGTTGTGGCTTCGAGACCTGGAGCATGAACCCAGGAATTCTGACACAGAGGTCTTTGTTTTATTTAGTTTTGTCTTTAAGGCTCCTTCATTCTTTCCTTTTACTTATGTACTCAAAAGTAAATTTACATTCAAGAATTCAGAAGCTTCTCTGAGCATAAGTGAAGTTTAGTTTGATTCAAAATGGTCTTACCTACAATGGAGAGAATCACAACCACAAAGTCAAAAATGTTCCATCCTACAGTAAAGTAGTAGTGTCTGAGGGAGATCAGTTTCAGCACACATTCTCCAGTAAAAAGGATAATAAAAACCACATTTATCCAGTATAAAACATCAGTCATGTATTCACTTTGTCCCTCTTTTTCTACCATCATGGTTACCATGTTGAGGCAGATAAGAACCATGATGGTGATATCAAAAACTTGGTTTGTTACGAGGTCAAATATACATCCTTGGAATTTGTTCTGTAACGAAACAAGAATAATATGGAATGTAGAGTAGAGTTTGCAAGTATCCATTCATCATTACATTAATAGAAAATATTTTAAAAAGGTTTGTCTTTAAAAGTTGCATAAATTATCCTTGGTCATAGGTTCTTGATTTTTAGAAGAAATATTATGAATGAGTTAAATCTAACTCAGAGCAAATGAAAACTTTTTGTTGTTGTTGTTGACTTCTGGTATATACCAGACCAGCCAGGTTTCCGTTGGTTGTGTATACTAACATTTGCTTTTAAACTCATCCACCCTAGTATGTTATATATGAATTGCCATAGTCACAGGTAATTTTTTACTATAAAAACCTCAGCTCCACTACCTGGAGTATTTCAAGTTAATAAAATAACATGTCTCTAATTTTCTACTTTGTCATATTATTTTAGCTAATGTGTTACATGGTCTTGCACTGATATGACTGTTATGGTATGAGACATATAATTTCCTATCTCTTTCATGTATAGACATATTTTCATACATACCCATACTTATATATCACCTTTCCTTTTAATCTCACTGCTAGTATTATGCTTTCCGGGAAACACGAAATTTTTCAAAATCCTTTTTATAGTTGCATTAGAAAGTTTTAAGGCATTTTACCAAAATCAAGTGGGGCAAGCAAAAAATTAAATACCAGGGCTGTGATTCAGTAGGTCTGGTTGAGACTTGGCAATGAGTCCATTTAAAAAAGTGCCAGGTGATCCTCATGTAGGCAGCTGCGTACTAACTGGCTTTGTCTTCAGCTATGACTCTTTGGCAAGGTATGTTATGTTGAATATAAATTGAAATGCATATAATGCACTTAAACTTTTGTGTCTGCCCACTCCCCCGCCCACCGCCAGTTGTTAGAGGAATACAAACTATCCTTTGACGGCTAAGACTCACTATTTCCATCTAAGCCCGCTCTGGTCTTTGACCTCACAGTAGAAAAAAAGTTTAGATTCATGATCAGTCCAACTGCTTCTCTTGCTATTTGTCACAATATCAAAAATCTGCAAGTTAGTTTTACCCTAATGATAGATAGCAATCACTACATCATAAAATCGTCATTTGGATAAATACATTTCAGTCAAAAGTAAATTTTATTTGTATCCTCTACAGACCATTGTACTCATAGTAAGCTGTATAGCTAATATAAAAGTAAAACCATATATAATTACTTTTCATTTTTATAGAAAAATAAAAAATAAGAATACTAAGAACTGCAGTAATGTTCAAAATACATGTATTTAGTTTTATAAGGACTTTTGTTCAAATATTAGCATTTATGTTTAAGAACTAGTTGTACATTAAAGATGAATTAAAATAATTTGAAAATTTATATGCTAGAGATATATATATGTACATATACATGTATACCTTGAACAACACAGGTTTGGACTGCATGGGTCCACTAATACATGAACTTTTTTTAGATAAATATAGTACTGTAAATGTATTTCCTCTTTTTTATGATTCTCTTAATAACATTTTCTTTTCTCTAGCTTACCTTATGTAAGAATGTATGTATGTACATACATGTGTATATAACACATGTATATATAAACTATGTGTTCATCAACTGTTCAGTTTATTGGTAAGATTTCTGGTCAACAGTAGGCTCTTAGTAGTTTAAGAATTGGGGAAATCAAAAGTTGATACACAGATTTTCAACTGTGTGGAGGGTTGGTGTCCCTAACCCCTGTGTTGTCTAAGGATGAACTGGTTTTGTTTTGTTTTGTTTTTTTACCCCTGGCCGAGGTATTGGCTTTTGTGGTTTCTTAGATCCCAGCTTTTTCATTGCATTATAATATTTCTTCTGTTCTTCTGTCATAAAGATGTCTTGACCTCCAAGGTAAAGAAATAAAAAATAAACCTAGTTAAAACCAGAATCATTACCTAGATCTTTTCTCAGATCATTAAGACAGGTTAAAAATGTTTTATATAGAAATAAAATGCATTTTATTATGTGGCACATAGCTATAAATAAAATATGTCTTAAATAACTACTTAGATATAGGCCCATGACTCTCCATAAATAATGTAATGTGCATCTATAAAATATATATATTGCATATAATAATTATTGGCTCAATTTTCTTTTGGTGAGGTAACCTGTGTTATTTTAAACTATGTGCTGATATTTGATTTTATCTGCTATTTGTCTCATCAGGCATTTTATTGCTAGATAACTAATATATTAGGAAAGGTTATAAGAAATAAGAACACTGAATATCTTTTTTGACGATTTGTCTAATATTTGGGACTCTAATGAAAAGTAGGGGCCAAAACAATAACAAAAATAGTTTTATATTTATTTGTATTCATTTACAAATGCCATATTCCTTTAGCATAGAAAAAGAATAAACAGTAGTGCCCTCTTATCCATGGTACCCCTTTCCATGGTTTCTGTTACCCATGGTCAGCTGTGGTCTGGAAGCAGGTGATCCTCCTGCTGGCATACTGTCAGAAGGTCAATAGTAGCCCAAGCTACATCACAATGCCTAGGTTATTCACCTCACTTCATCTCA